>NW_028145576.1:432500-458995 GCF_977016875.1 Pavona decussata
TGTGCATGCCAGTTTTAATATCACATATCCACCACTTAAAAGGTTCAATTATGTCTCTGGTTTTTGTGACATCACATGGTAGGGAAATGAGCACATCAGCACATCTAAAATGTTTTTCTTTGGTATGGGGTCCTGAGTCTCCAAATTAGACATGCATGCAGAGCGCAGTTTTATTTTACCCCCAGTCTCCCAGCAGTAGTTATATAATATAATAAAAGAATATTTAATAAGTTGTTTGGAGGTGACAATCCTCTTGATCTAGCTGATTTTACATGTCTGGAATTAGACAATGTAACTTCTAACTACTGGACCTACACTGTAAGTTGTCAATATATGAAGAATTCCTGTGGGATGGTTTTTAAATGCATGCCAAGTGGAAGTTATTATAATGTTAATAAGGTTTGAAGAATAAAGAGTGTAAGTTATGGCAGTGGTTTGCTTACTTACATTGCTAATGGCTAATGGTGGAATGTGTTGAATAAGTTATGTCACCTAGCTTGTAAGCCTAATCGTTACTAAAAATTTATTGGGTCTCTAGTAAGGTTTCTTTTTTTCTTCTTTTGTAATTGGTCAAGTCCCTAAGAGAAGGAGGTGTGGGATTGTGGAAAATTGATTCTGTGCTTACATGTAAAAAGAACATAACAAGATATGCTCTACTGTTATTTTCTTGTTTATTCATGAGATGCATATAAGCATGAGTTGTTTTTCTGCAATTCCCCATCCAGTAGGGGGATTTATAGGGTAAGTTAATTTCCGGTGTGATTCTCTATCTCTTTTTAGAGCCTCAACTGCTTGCCAAAAAGAAAGTTTGTTCCAAGGATCCAAATAACAGTATCCATGTTGAGGATGTGATTCCATATCAAGACTGTGGAGTTCAGAGCTCTTAGAGTAAGTTGACCTAAAAATTATTATGTATGTGAGCAGCATGACTTTGCCAATACAGAACTACACAAAGCACTGTTTGTGATCACTCCTAAAAGTGACCATCATTGTGAAATCTGTGACATATTATAAGCCCTGTGTTAAAAAGATCCTTTAAGTGACATCTACCCTAAGCGATGGCACCACTTTTTTGAATAACCAACTGGCCCTTTTCTCCTAAGCGACCAGTGCAGCTTTCAGAAAACAAGCATTAGCCAATAGTGATACTTAAGGTTACAATTGGTAGCTTTCACTGAAGCGTCAGCTCTCTCTTTATGAACCATGTAGAAGTTCATTCAAGGCGGCCGGTATATGATTTTACAGAAAATTTGCATTTGCAGCTTCCAAAATTTATCAAATCGGTATTGCAGCTGCTTGACAAAAATCACTAAGAATTGCTGCTTGGTGGTAGGACAAATCCAGAAAACAAAACCTTCTGTGTATCTCTGTCTGCTAAACAAGCTACATGTATTACAGTTGCTTCTAGTTCGCGTTTCAAAATAAAGTTGCTACATGATTAGCAATCGGTGTAATTTTGTTCTGCTGAAGCTTATGCCAATTTGGTATTCCACAACACCAACTATTAAACATTTCCAGTTGTTTAACTCTAGACATACCATTACAGTGTAATTGTAACAGCAGGTTTAATAAACATGTTAAAGACTGGTTTTGGTTTTAAAATATCCATAGAAAACCACTGTGGTGTCCTCAAAATCATGTAAATTGATCAGATTATCGAAGTGTTAACAACATTTGAAATAATTTATCTTTAAATCAAAGTCTCCTGTGAGCCAACTCGTGAATGCAGATGACGCATCAGTATTTTAATTGAAATTAATATGGCTACATACACTACCTTGAAAGCTAAAAGAAGTCATATCTTTGCCTGATCATGTAACGAGAAATAACCATATGTGTACTATAAAAATGATTCTAAACTTATTCCCTACATATTGTATAAGGTTATTCTGATGCGCCTTGGAACAAATTTTCGGGTGTTTTTTATTCAAAGTTCATGCAGACACTTCACTCATTCAATTTAAGACGCCGCACTTTGTGGAAAAACGGGAAAACTTATAACTTTGCTCATATTAAATGAAAAATCTCCATTCTTGCATTAAAATAATTGTCAAATTTTTATCTACAGATTGAATAAGATTATTTTGATGCGCTGTGAAACAAATTTTCACTTCTTTTTTTATTCAAAGTTCATGCCGACACTTCACTGATTGAATTCAAGACACCGCACTTTCACTGCGCATGCTTGAAAGTCAACAGCCGAATCAGCCAACCAACCTAGTGAAAAACCCACCATTGCTATCACTCGTTCATTGTGCATGCTCGCATTTACGAGTTAAAAATGGGTATGGAAGTGGTTCATTTTGCCAGCTTGCTGTGATGTTGGAAGGGAGTGCCCATAGTTTTACGCAACACGGCACAAACTTCAATAATCAGCCTGGTCATAATTGCATTTCTGAAATTGAAACCTCCCAGCATAAAATTGGAAATACAAAAATCTGATCATGACAGATTTAAACTACAACATGCAGGTGTCATGACTGCTCACGTATCCTACCCCCTTAATGTTGTAGTTGGCAACAAGACTTTTTTCTCTAAACATACATTTTGTATTTTTTGCACAAGAATTTAAAATGGGTGTGGTTTTAAAAACAATGGAAGCAGTGCATTTTGCCAGCTTGCTGTGATATTAGAAGGGAGTACCCATAGTTTTACGCAACACGGCACAAACTTCGGTAATCAGCCTGGTCATAATTGCATCTCTGAAATTGAAACCTCCCAGCATAAAATTGGAAATACAAAAATCTGATCATGACAGATTTAAACTACAACATGCAGGTGTCATGACTGCTCATGTATCCTACCCCTTTAATATTGGAGTGGGCAACATGACTAAATTTTTCTCTAAACTTACATTTTTGAATTTTTTTAAACCAGAATTTAACAATTTGGGCCCATTGGACAATGGGGCAGAAAAGTTTCAAGTTGTTCAAAGCTTAGTTTTTTTGTACAAATGTTTTCACCAGAGGACATTCACTTTTTTTTACTGTTAATCCTGGTTATGGATCTTCTGTTGTCTAAGTGTAGAGTCGTCCACTGTAAATAAACTTTTCTTAACAGGGGAACATATGTTATGGATGTTGGAACATAAAGTCTGTTCATACAATGTATTTATATTAGACAATAATGTTAGTCTCCTGCAGTGGAACATTCACAATTAATTAAATTGTAATAGCAACTGGAACCACAATGACAGACGACTTCTTCCTACATACTCCTGCACATCAAAAGCTCAACGGTATGACCATGAAAAAACTGTAATAATCAAGACTGAGTGTACTGAGACAGCGTATTGTTGCAATCTGATCCCCCATTGAATGAAACAGTACAATTTCAGTCAATTTCAGTCAATTCCAGTAGCTGTGAAAACTCACAGACAGATTTTTCAGTTCTTAAGATATTTAAATCTCATTGGGCTGAATTCTGTTACCACAACCTTGAATCTTTCAGCTTTTAGTGGTGAGTTGGCCCCAGGGTGTTATGGCACCCTGTAAACTAAACATGACCTACTCTGAGAAAACCTAACTTTTAAAATGCAAAATCTGCAATGAAACCCAATGGGAAGGAGAAAGAGATGGAGGTCAAAGAATAGCTGCCTCTGTCATGAGATAAGTAACAAGACCATCCCCAGGCATTGATATGTTATGTTTATTTTTAATACAGTTCCCTGAAAAAAGGGTGACGATCAGGTTATTGAACTGTGCAAAACATAAAAAGAAGTTGTATGGGTTAAGATAGTGCCACTTTCAGTTCTTCAGTTACTTCACCATTTCATTATGGATATTGGAACTGCAGGGATGTTCCTCAGCACTAAGAAATAATTCCTGGATTCTAAAGCAATAACCTGTGAACAGGCTCCCAAGTGGGGTCTATGGCAAAGATGAAAATCGAGCTCTTCCTCGCCCCATACCGTGCTCCGCCCGCCCGGCTCGCCGATTTTTCTTTTCACCCTATACCCCACTTGGGAGCCTGTTCACAGGCTATAAAGCAAATGCTCCATGCAGATAACTGATTTTGGTAGCAAGTCATAATTGCTTGTATTGTACCCATTAATAAGTGTTGTGGAATGCCGAATTCCAATTACCATAATGAAAGACAAAACTTCTGTGCTGTGATGATATTTAAATCTCATAGGTTTTTCCCTGCAAACAACCACTTCACATCTCTCAACTGCATGAACACCGCCAACACAGTTTCCCAAACACTTCTTTAAGAGGTGATTACGGCTAATAAGAATACCACCTTGATTTATTTTGTTAAAAACAAAATACTGCCTTTTTCCTGTCCGTGATTCCAATGTCAGTACAGGCTGGTTTTCTCTCTTGACTGATGGCCAAAGTTGTTTAATAATGTTGGACTTAACAATTTTATGGTAAATCAAATCAAAAACTTCTCAGGAAATGTTCATAGTGAAATCTCCTCTCCATGGTGTCGCTAAAGTTGGTTTTGAGCGCAGTCTTCTAATTACCTTTTCGTGAAGCTTTTTCATTGTCCTTTTTGACCATCCCTTGGATGGGAATCAACTTTTGCAAGTCTGGATTTCGACCACTAAACGTTGTATTTCTCTTCGATGACTCCTACTGCTGCTTCGAACTCAGCAAAAAAGCATGAAATATCCCTCAACTCCGTGCCGTTTTCTGTACAAGACATGTACTCCTCGAAAAACTGGCTTATTTGATCAGAAGGAGGATTTTCCAGAAAGAGCTTGGCCGCCATATTAGATTCTACCAAAGCCCCCCAAAATTCTCCCATGACAGGCTGCGCGCCTCTGATGATCCACATTGGATTACCTATGATGGTCTCAAAGGAAGGCAGCGTCTAGGAACTGGTCTCACCGGCCGTGCACACTGTAGGAAAGGGAATCCTATCTCATTGCTTTTTTTGTTCAGATATAAAGTCTTTAGAAATTCTCTCATAAACAAATTGGTGTTTCAACCAAATGTATTACAGTTTTCCTTTTTCCAAGAATCTTAAAACCTAATCTTTTTAAAGTTTAAAATATACTACAAATACGTGACTCTCAAAACCTCGCGAAGCTAGGGCTGGGCGGACAGTCGATTTGAAGTGAAGGAATGTGCTAAGGCAGCTATAAGAAAGTATAAATTGTCACTAATAGGCCTTTTGCAGTAGCTGGTCACATGATCAACTTTCCGATCAAAAACAGTTCTCCTTTGGAAAGTTTGGTTACAAGGTCTTAGGAACTGAGAGAGCATATTTAAAGTAGGTTAATTACCCGTAAATTTTTATCCATATATCTCAAAAGTAAGATTAGAAGGATTTGTACTGGAAAACTCCTCAATCTTTATAATTCTTCGGGTCATACTCAGCCTCATCCAGTGATAGGTAATTATGATCATCATCATCATCATCATCATCATCATCATCATCATCATCATCATCATTATTATTATTATTGTCAGTAAGTATATCACTCTTTCCAATATTAGTTTATTCCATGGTCCCTATATTTGTAATGCATCTTCCTCCCCCCTTTGACCCAACAGTCTTTTATTATTGTGCTCCTCATGTGTTCAAAATCAAGTGTCGATGTTTCCAATGCAAACTAAATGTAGCATTTTTTTGTTATTTTGTTCAGATAATCAGATTTCTTGTGATTATGAGATGGGATGTGGCTGACATAGAGTGAAAAATTATACAATTGCATAATATCAGAACCTTGGTATCATCTTCAACCTTATTGGCCTTTCAAACAGACACAAAGAGACAATATAGGTTGGTTTCCATGCAAACACGTGCCCTTCAATGAAGAAAATCAATAGCTCAGCTATGGCAAATAATCCCATTAGTAGAAGTAGTTGTTTATTGGCACGTCCTCTTATAAGTTTGGCAAGTAGTCTCCGTAAGTAGTCGTGTAAGTATCATGTCCCCATAAGTTTGGCAAGTAGTCCCCATAAGTAGTTGTGTAAGTATCATGTCCCCATAAGTTTGGCAAGTAGTCCCCATAAGTAGTTGTGTAAGTATCATGTCCCCATAAGTTCGGCAAGTAGTCCCCATAAGTAGTCGTGTACTATCATGTCCCCATAAGTTTAGCAAGAATTAAAATTCCCGTTAAGTAGTCAGAGGGGAGTTGATGAAACCCCAGGAAGCAAATGTCTTGACTTATAACAAACAAGCAACCAAACAGCCTTCTTCTTCTTCTTCTTCTTCTTCTTCTTCTTCTTCTTCTTCTTCTTCTTCTTCTTCTTCTTCTTCTTCTTCTTCTTCTTCTTCTTCTTCTTCTTCTTCTTCTTCTTCTTCTTCTTCTTCTTCTTCTTCTTCTTCTGCATCAGAAGAGGTGGTCCTCGCAAGTAGGGTATCACTATGGAAACACAGACCTCACAAGTTAGGTGAGTATGTCCCCATAAGAATTGTATGGCAAGTAGTACCCATAAGTATTCAAAGTTGAGTATTGGGCAGGTCCTCATAACTAAGACCCCACAAAAAAAATTGAAATTTCCTAAAGTCTAATCAAGTGTTTAAAGAGATGGGCAAATAAGCTACCAAACATCCATATTTTTTTTTTCATACCTCCAATAGAAAGGGGGGTCCTCATAAGAGGTGTATGGAAACACAGACCTCACAAGTTGCCAAAGGTGAGTATGTGTGTGTGTGTGTGTGTGTGTGTGTGTGTGTGTGTGTGTGTGTGTGTTCTGTAGTAGCATCATTTTCATTTGTGAATCTGTAACTAAATAAAATGAAATAAAAACCATTAAAACACACAAAAAAATTGAAAATTATTTGTTAACTGAAACTCAATCTGGCTTCAGACCCATGTTTTTTTCTGATACAATTTATTGGAGGTCACAAATGAACTGTATTGGAATTTGGATAAAAAAATATTATAGGTGGCGTAATATTTCTAGATTTAAAAAAGCCTTTGACACCATGATATGACCATGATATCTTGTTAGGAAAGCTTAGGCTCTACGAGGTCGGCTCCCAATCTATTAACTGGTGTCAGTCCTATCTGTTTGGCCAAAGACAGGTGACTTTTATGGATGGAGTACAATATGATTTCTGTAATCTAACATGTGGCATTCCACAGGACTCTATACTATTCTGGGACCTTTGCTATTTTAATTCCATTTATATCAATGATCTCCCATCATGTAATTGTTTTGAAAACCGAAAATGTATGCAGATGATACTACTCTTACCTCGTTTACGGAGGACCTATGTGTCCATGAATTGTGATATATAATCAGTTCAATCACAGTTGATAGCAAATAAGTTGACTTTTGAAAGTCAAGAAAACAAGGTACATGCTCATAAGGAGTCAACTTAAACTATCCCGAATTCAAGAAAAGTTTACTGTTAGGGTCAGTAATATACCACTTGAGTGGCTTGTCGAATATAAATCACTTGGAGTTCACATTGACGATTCTCTTACATGGCATCCACATATTGACGCTATCTCAAAAAAAATTTAGGCCGCTCTTGCAGTCTCGAGGCGTGTTAGTCCAATCGTACCACTAAAAACCAGACAAAATATGTACAATGCACTTGTAATGCCCTATTTTAATTACTTTAGTCCTGTATGGGGCATAATTAGGAAGGGTTTAACTGACAAACTCCAAAAGCTACGGGATGGGGCTGCTAGAATTGTAGCCTTCTCTAGTTCAAGTGATCTGTTGGATGAACATAGTTGGGAAAAGTTAGGATTGCAAAGACTAAAACAGCTGGCTGTTGTTATGTATAAAGTCCATAATAATCTTTCCCCACCGTACTTGTGTCGAGTTTTATAACCTTATAACCTTAGAAAGTCTCAGTCAAATTATTATATCCCCAGACCAAGAACTGAGTCTGCAAAAGGGAGTCTACACTATAGGAGATCTTTTCTATGGAACATACTTAAGATTCCCTTAGAGATTAGGCCATTCTAAAATTTAATTCAATGGGAAAGTTTTTTTGTGACAATTCTACTCAGTCAAAATTAACTTTGAAAGTTCTATTGTATTGGTCTTTTAGGTTAGGCAGTTAGGTAACTTGACGAGTTTTAGGCTAAATTTACACGACTCCTAGGGAGACCATGTAACATGATCCGATTTCGTGTATAAACAATATTGATTGATTGATTGATTGATTGATTGATTGATTGATTGATTGATTGATTGTGAAGAGTCATCATCTGGAAAAACTAGTGTAGTTATTATTAGCTGTTTAAAGAGACGTATTAAAGCTGTTCCCATTGCGTAATGGTTGGATTCGAAAAGACTCTGAAGATCGATCTCTCGCTTTAAAAAGAAAAGATAGCTCTCAAAGAGCTTTTATGATACTTTTTGAGCGTTTTTATTACAATAGAATTGGTAACAAATGTTTAATCTTGCTTCGTGGAAAAAAATTCAAAGCGGTAGTTATCTCATTACTTGGTTTTATGCTAACATTCGTCGATGACCATGTTGGCTCAATTGGTAAAGCACCGGACTACCGTACGGGAGGTCGTGGGTTCAAACTCCGGCCGGACCAACACTCAGGGTCTTTAAATAACTGAGGAGAAAGTGCTGCCTTTGCTCTGACATCTGCAAATGGTTAGACGTTCTTGTCTTCTCAGATAAGGACGATAAACCGTAGGCCCCGTCACACAACCTTTGTTTGTAAATAGCCCTGTGGGACCGAAAGAACCCACTTACTGTTCGCAAAGAGTAGGGGACGTAGTTCCCGGTGTTGTGGTCTGGTCTTTGGGTGTATATTCTCATGGTTGGGTGGGTAAATGCTCGGAGATATTAGCTGCATTAAGCTACTCTGTAAATCAGAGGGTAAATAAAGATATGATGATGATGATGTTCGATATAAATATGGCCGTGTTAGTCGAATGTCACAACTTTCATCTCTCACTTATGGAACAGATGATGGATAGTACTTTCCATTGAGTACGAGCCCCTTTTGGAAGTTATAGCTCTCAACATAGGCCCAATCGCATTTGCAATAAGTGCTAAAAGTAGGCAAACTTTGTCCTCTTATTACAGTAATTAAAACCTATGATGGCAATACATCATACCATGACTATAAACATGAAGGGTCATCGTTTATAACTAGCGAATTAGGAGATTTTTAATTAATATCTGTATTCTCCAGAACGTACGATCTATCAGCTGCATTTCTTGCAAAATTAACAGTCTTGCCAGTTGGTTTCGAGCACAGGATCAGGGATCAGGGTGAGAAAAGTTCGAGGCAAAATTGAAAAATATTACATTTCTCCATTCGTACAGATCACTTGGGCTAAAAGGCCGTACTAGTAGAAACAACCTCACGGTGGATGAGAAACCTATTATACGGCGTGACATGACGTAATACAGTCTTACGTCACAATATAACAGCTACTGTACGTATCCACAGCAGCTGTATTTCTATGTGATGGCGGACAGCGTACTCCACAGTACTGATGAGTCCTGATGAAAATATACTATCACAAAGAATTACACTTTGTTAACTAAATCCTGTAACGATCATAACATTGCAGCACTTGTACATGTCTCATTTTCTTGTTGGTTTGTTTGTTTGTTAAGGTTGAACGTTTAGTACTTTAAACATTATACCTTGCAGAAATTACATCATGTGATGCAAGTCCATGCTTGAATGGAGGAAGCTGCTTTGATAAACCAAAAGGAGGCTATAGATGTCAGTGCAAGAGCGGATTCGGTGGCAAAACATGTGCGAAAGGTAAGGGGAATTTGATGACTGTTGTTTAACACTTTTGTAAACAGTTTTAAGCTGGAAAAAGAAGCATTGTTGTTGTTACTTGTTAAGACATAAAGGGCTGATTGTAATTTAAAAAACCTAAAGGTCCTATGGGTTTCTCGTTTTTATGCCTTCACGTTCCATACAAAGCGCTTGCAGGGTCATTGGCCTCTCGATCTCACCTACATATTAAGGCTAGGAAAAAAAGACTTCTTTCTATTCCATACAGACTGTGAGACTGGATGAGGCTAAGTTCCTGCTACTGGAAGTTGCAGTCGGTGCTCTTAATCAGCTTGGCTGGTTAAATTTAAAACAACGCAGGCACTCCCATCGCTGCTTGTATGTTTATAAATGCGTGAATGAATTACATATCATAAATTGGAATTATCAAGAAACAGCGATGTACATAGATATAGCACACGTTGCAAAGATCATCTTAGACTTCCATCAGTAAAACGGAACTGGGGCAAACAAAGAACCTGTTACCATGCCTTTAAAGGCTGGAATGCCTTGGACAGTGACTTGAAGAACTCTGACACCATATGTCAGTTTAGAAAAAAAATTTAAATCTTTTTATCGATAGTTTACTTTTATACTTTTTTAATATTTGTCATTTGTGTAGTGGCCTTAAATAATTTAATTTTATTTTGGATCAGGACCTCTCTGTAGATCACCCACGGGTGAGAGAGCTTTCCTGTTTAAACGTTACTATTATTATTGTTATTATTATTATTATTATTATTATTATTATTATTATTATTATCATCATCATCATCATCATCATCATCATCATCATCATCATCATCATCATCATCATCATCTACATCATCATCATCATTATTATTATTATTATTATTATTATTATTAAATTTGTAAGAAGCTTTCGTCTGGTCTTTCAAAACTCTAGTCTTTGAGACAATTAAGTTCGCGACTGTGGATAGTCAGCATTCAAGACTAGTTTCACGGTTAGGAAAATATATTATTCCGAATTTCGAAATGCACCGCCTTTCTTCTTCAGGGTATTTTATAAACTGCCCCACGGGAAAAACTGAAGACGTTACTATTTAAAACACGAGGAGAAGCAATAAGAAACCATAAAAACAGGCTTAAGCAGAATAACTAAAGTGACCGAAAAAATAAAACCAAGCTTTACAATTTGAAATTTTAAAATGCAATCACCAATAGGTATGAGCAGAATAGCTAACGTTACAACGTTTTCTACAAGGTGGTACTATTCGAAATATTGGCCCAAATACAATTGCAGCAATTGCCCGTTGTCTTTATGTCAACCCTGTTTGGTTTCTTCACATGTTAAGTGACGTCTGGCATGTGCATCTCCACTACAAGAGATCCGTCAACGGAAAGTATTCAGAACAGTTTTTATGCGTCACGTGGTCCACTGCATTCAAAAGTTACGTAGCTTATGTCATACGTGTTCAACAGTTCTTCTTTTCCAATCATGTAAGACAGCTTTGTTTGTTTCATTGGCGCACCTGAGAAGTTCCTGCGAATCAAATAATGAATTTCGTTACAGAAGCTTGATTAAGTGTCTTTCCTTGAATAACCTTAGTTTTAAGAGAAAAAATGGCCACGGATGTCTGTATACGGAGTAGAAGATATTTTCTCGCTTAAATGATTTACCTAATT
Source organism: Pavona decussata (assembly GCF_977016875.1). Lineage (NCBI taxonomy): Eukaryota > Metazoa > Cnidaria > Anthozoa > Scleractinia > Agariciidae > Pavona > Pavona decussata. Next base: position 443,826 of record NW_028145576.1, read on the forward strand.
TTTAACTTTTAAATTATCGAGATGAAACAACATGTTAATAATTGCGTTCATTGCTTATGGCAATGGTCCTTCGAAAATCACAGGGTCATTTGAAGTACCTCCAAACATTTCGCTCATATATAAGCCAGAAATTTATTTATTTGAAAGAAAGAGAGGAAGGATAATCATTGTGACTGACTCCCTTTGAGAATAAACTTGACAACATACAGCACCCTTCCTCATCATTTCAGAAGGAAAAAGCCACCAAACTTTAAAAAACAATCCACTTAGGAAGGTACATTGTTATTTAAGTTGAGGAAGGGAGGGGGGGGAGAGGTTAGGGCTTCAGAGGAGAAGGCAATTCCATTAGAATCCTTATATATAAGGGCAGGGCCAAGACAATAGAGAGATTAAGCACCACGTTTACGGCAAATGGCAAACGTGAGACTTGCGTTTATGTTTTCTTGAAAATATGAGTACGTAGATGAAAATAGTACAAGATAATTCTGGCCTTTAATTCTAACGCAAAACTACTCTTTTTTTCTGAGAACTGAAAACAGCGAGCGGCAAATAAAGGATAAACATGGTCACGTGGTCATTTCTGCCGTTTGCCGTTTACCGCAAACGTGGTGCTTAATCTCTATAATATTTAATATTGGTATTTGACATCAGTAAAGGTACCACATTCGTGTGTGTCATACATCGAATGTTAAATAAACAATAGCCTCCATTTGGCGCGAAAATATGCTCAGATATTTGTCCGCGGACATTATGTGTTCCGAGAAGCGAACAGTTTTCCGAGAGCAAAGCTCGAGGAAAGCTGAGAGCTTCGAGGGACAGATAATATCCAAGAAAAAATATCCGAGCATTTTTTAAGTCAAGTGGAGGCTATTGTGTTTATAATCCTTCAAATATTTTTCGCAATACGCGGGATCTGCCAGTCTGTCATTTGTCTTCAATCACGTCAAAGTTCGCAATTGGCTTCCAAAATCCCTTTGTCTTTCAATAGTCAGATTTCTCTTCAGTTAAAACTGGCATATGTTCGGGGAAAAAGTACAACATTTGAAAGGAAAATAAAATTTTTTAAAAAAAATTGCGAGAAAGACAAAAGCAAGATACAAGTGCTGGATAACGTTACAAAGAATCTAACTACCTTTCAAGAACAAGATCAAGCAAAAAATTGTTAGGCAACGCTTTCCGTAAAATTTGCAAGCCACCGTGAATGAAACAGCCGGTGCTTTGTTGTTCTGTTCCTTTTTCCTCGTGTTCAATTGGAACAGTTCTTTATATTGAAAATACGATTGTGGAATTGACCAGCCGAAAACGACCAGTGAAGAAGTCGAGGCTGAACCTGCAGTCGAAAACAACGCTACCGATTGTTGTTTGGATTTCCATCAGAGCGCTTTCTTAACTTGACATTGAATGGAGCAAGAAACAAAGTCGTTCACAATCGCTGAGGATTGAGCTTGCTGCTCGAGGGTAGGACAAGCTGCTTCTCTTCGTAGAGAATTTCGACATCTTGGTTTATCATGGCTGGTTTATGTTTCGGGGGCGAAATTTTGCCTTCGGGAGCGAGCTCGACCAGGTGAGCATTGAGAGCGTCATTTGCCGGCTTGAACTCTCTGTCAGTAATGATACTGAAATTTACGTTTCCTTTATTTAAATTCCTATCCAGGCCAGCACGAATCGCTCTCATTGAATTAGGACTGTATTATTTGTCGTCGTGTGAGCGAGCTTCGACGTAAAATCTACGCAAAATATTTACGAGCTCTTATTTTGTAAACTCGTTTAATGGCTTGTTGATTGCTTTGTCCTTTCGCCAGGCTGAAAGAAAATTATAAATACTCTAGAATGTTTTTGTCCAATTTTAATTCAAGGACTGTTGAATGAAGTGAAACTTGGTTAAAAGCAAACGAAAATCTCACAACGAACTTGAGTATTTGAACATTGCGTCAAGATCCTGGGTTACAATTTAGACGAAACGTTTACGAACAGCTTGCCGTCAAAAACGTTTACAGCGTATGAACTTGATTTTTTGGTGCTTTCTGGTACCGCTTTATCGACCAGCAGGTTTATATGTTTTCACAAAAGCGAATCGTTCTCCCATCTTGACAGCAAGCTTAATTTTAATTGCAAACTTGAAGCCTTGAAGTTTGGAAAATTGGGAAATATCACTTAGGGAATATCACTCGGATATTCACCAGTTTTAGCTGGGGCATTTTTGGTCACGTGACGCGTTTAGACCAATCGCATGAGAGCAAAAATATTTAAAGGTTTACTGCTTAGTAGTCTTTCCGTTACTTTCGCCCCGGGGGGGGGGGGGGGGTACTCCCCTATATGGGCTAAACGGGGACGTGCCGCTGTATAGGGTATGGTTTTTGGCCCCTCTGTCCTGAACAGGGTATATAATTTCAAGCGAGTCTGTTTCGGACCCGTCCTAGACGGGGTAGGGTTGCAAGACTGCCGTCAAGTATTTGGCAATCCGAAATCAGAGACGTTAGTCTGCATTTATTTTAGTGAGCAATGCTTCACGTCAATTGAGTTTCCACTTAAGGTTCACCGCTGTTAATTAATGCGAAATTTTTGGATTTTTCGCCATCACTTGTAGGAAGTGTATTATTTTATCTGTTGTGATTGGTATTCGCGTTTCAATGCGTGGAACATCACGTCCGGTAAGTGACAGTGGGCCTTTAAATGTTATTACTATTACCAATGAACACTTGTGTAACACAAGAGCTAGATGTTGTCCTCTGTCCTAAATAGGGTCTTAAAATTGAGGACATTGTCCTAAACAGGGTAGGTATTTAAGGTTATTTTCGTCCTAAACAGGGTCAGGGTTTCAAACCCCCAGCGGCACCCCTATACCCAAACATGGGTCAAGTGCCCCCCCCCCCCCTCCCCGGGCTTTTGCCCATTCATACATTCATCCATCCATGTTTGCTCGTTCGTTCGTTCCTCATTCCTTATTTTCTTCTTTCTTCCTTTCTCTCAAAATTAACCAAAACCAATCGATAAAAAGTTCAAAAACTAAAATTTGGATATTGTCATGGAAACATCAAGCCAAGTGACCAAACAAATTTCTGCTATATAAATCTTTGGAAAATTCACAAGTTTGTTATACCGTACAAACGTTCGCTGTGGAGTAGCGTTCAGCAACTGTTAAGTAGGGGAAAAATGTCTCTCCTTGTTGTTTCCCAAACTCATTTATAATTCGTAAAGTGCATGAATCTCGATACCCAATGAAACACCAGGATAAAATCTTAATGGTTTTCATCCCTGATCTGAGACCAAACTCAACGTTTGCATTTTTTTAATGTAGAGCGATTCAATACGGTTTTGTTATAATTGCTAGTTATCTATAATTACTTGCAAATTTAAAATGTTTAAGACAAACACTTATACGTACCCGCTTTATTTTGACTAGAAACGTTCATTACCATCTTTGATACGATGAATGGTCAATCGCTGTTACTGCAAGCCTGTTGCTCCGAACTATTTTATCAACTTAGCTTGAATGTAATTTAACTGAGTAGGATTTACCACTGTTATTTTGGCTGGTATGTTCCTTTCCCCTAGCCTGCCACTCATAATTTGGTAAAGCTAGAAAGGAAAATCCGTACGAAGTAGCCGCTTGGCTGTGACTCGTTGCAGCCATGCAAGCAAGTACTGTCTGCACCGTGAAATTTGCTTTACCCATAATGCACAATAACATGTGAAAAAAAGTTAGCTCTGGTCAGTGCTCTCTGCTCAGCGGTTTCTTTTGGGAAGTCATGTGAAGAACTCGTACTTAGTGCCTCGAAACAATAAAAGCAGTCGCTCCACGGCCTCGTGAGGACTGAGACCCCTTATGAATAACTTACCCTGCTTTCTGTACTTCTTTTTCTTTTTTTTTTGACATATTAAATAAATCACAGAAATTTCAGTCAGTTCACTTGCCAGAAGTCTTAAAAGGGGCAGGAAAATTTGTAAATGTGCAACAAACTGAACTGATTCAAGCAATTTTCGATAACTTTGCATAGCTAACAGTACCCAGATATAGCAAAAGTAACAGAAAAGAAAAAGCTCAATTTTGCCTTGTTTTGTGTTTTATTCAGGTGCAATAAAAACCTCCATCTAAACAAGACAACATGCATGGCTACAGAAATGTCATTTTAATAAGGGTATCCGCTAAGAGTATAGGTCGAACAAAGGGTATTTTTTAACTCCCTGTTTAAGAAAGAGTGATTTCTCAAAGGCCAGTGTATGAATGACTTACATAAAATGACTCATTCGGTTTTTTGTTACTTTTCCTCGATTTGCTATGCATAGTATAAGAAAATATTTTGTGCTTGTCCCTCTAAATCGTGTACTTTTACTTTTGTTTAGATGTTCTCAATGCATCTTCCATTCTTGGAGACCTCGACAGCAAGTACCTAAACCAACTGAACTCTTATTTGGCGCCAGTCCTCCAGAGTTCACCCGGCAGTAGGTTTGTGCAGTGTTGGCATGCTAAGACAAATGGCTGGGCAGCATCTACATTTCACAGCAACTGTGATGGAAAGGGTCCCACCGTTACTATAATACAAGTCGACAACTACATATTCGGTGGATACACTGACGTGTCTTGGTCCAGTCCTAGTAAGTATCATTTGATAGCAGCAAGAGTTATACTCAGTAATTTAATGACTTAGGAATAGTTTCACTGAATAAGGCTAATTCAGATCAGCTGATTCGCAATAGTTCCATGTCAAATTTTAAAAACGTTCAAATAACTTAACCAGTGCGTTGCGTTCCCACCCAACCCCTCCACCCCTCCCCCCTCCTTCCCCTGCCCCCTGCTTTTAGAGAACGTTTTTTCTTTTTTTTTTTAATTGTTTTAAGTGGTTCAATTATCTGATTGATAGTTTTGCTGTACCGCCTGTTTTTGCACAGCTATCAGCTAGTTTGAGGCCGTGTATACTCTACGGATTATTTGACTGTACGCGCGCGTGCTGTTCCTTGCCGAAGCAGTTAGTTCCTGTGTTTTGCTTGAGATTTGAAAGTCCGTGTTTTCCTTGTTGTTTTTGTTCCTTTTCTATTGCATACCATTTTTTACAATTCCACTAGACCCCGAATATCTACCCTCTGAGCAACAATGGTGTCATGGCGAATTTACCATCTTTGGTTCCGAATGGGACAAAATAAGCCGCTCTGTAGACACCTTGAACATTCCAAGTGCAGTATCTAAAATGTTTTTGATCTACCGTGCACAAATGTGCATTGAGAATTTTTTTTCTCACCACTTTCTTTGAACTAAGAATTAAAAAAAAATTAAAGAAATCAAATCGTTGACTTTAAACCAACATGCCTGTGGCTATTTCGTATTTGGTCGACATGAAAGGATGAGAGTTTGTAAGTACGTAATCATGTGAATTTATAACTAAGAAATATCAATAGGTACACATGTTATTATAATACTAAGCGAAATGGTTTTGGTTTTTTCCTAGGCGATTGCAGGTATGCTTCATCCAGTAAATCATTTATCTTCTCACTGTATAACATCAAAGGCTACGCTCCCGTGAAGCTGCAGATCAAGCCTTGGCGAAAAAGATACGCAATGTACAGATGCTCTGTGTACGGACCAACGTTTGGTGGCGGACACGACATCTACATATCAAACGACGCAAGGAGCAAAAAAGATTCTTACACCTGGTGTGGCTGGTCTTACCGCCTCCTCAAATGGTATTATTATGGTCGTTACTGTACATTTTATACAGGAAGCCTCAAGTTCACTCCCACTGATGTTGAAGTATTGTACGAAACAACCACTTAGGACAAACAAACAACAAACTTTGCCTCCCGTTAACCGACCGACCCTTGAAATATTTAAAGTTCAAAATGTTGATGACGCTCAGTGTTTGTATTTTTTAGTTCTCTCAATCTCACCATAGTATCTCCTCTTTCTTCTTCTGAGATCAGGATCTTTCATTATTTATTTGTTTTCTTTTCTAGTTAACCGACGGCACAGTATGTTTGGTTTGCCGTGAAAGGGAATGGCATTATAGGTTAATTGGTACTAGCTACAGAGAAGGCGTTATTTATTATTTACTTTCCTTTTTTGTGTTTTTCAGGCGAGAGGAGGAAAGTGCAAGGGAAGCGCGGAGCGCGAGTCACACTCTTACCGTCGTGCGTGACGTGCGGAACTCGCTCGCCTCGTACTTGCCTCCACTCGCCTAAAAAATGTAAAGAAAATGATACATGCTCAGACTAATTGGTGCAAAACACGGAGTGACGAAAGAAATATCTAGTAGAGCGAACAGGGCATACACACTGAATGGACCGCTCTCAACGCCAGAGCATTCTGGGTTGATAGCTGTTCATTCTTGTTCTGCATTATTCTTCCAGTGGTCCATAAATACAAAAGGTAGAACCGTACTTTGTACAGATAAATTGTAGTTATAATTCCACTACACCAATGTTTACTATGTGACCGGAAAACACGCAAAATATGACAGTGCAATGCATTATAAGATACCGTACCATATTGTAGCTTCCTGGATTCACAAATATTGCTGAGCAGTAAAAAAAAAACATGTTTTGACAAATCATAGTCGCTGAATTTTTACTAATTGTTTGCACTTTATACAAGTAGTATAAATATCGGCCTGTATTACATCTAAAAATCCAGGAATAAGGTACATGTACCACGGGGATGTATTGCTGAGTAGCTTTTACTCGAACATCTTTCCCTGCTGAAATAGAATAGACGAATTTACAGGACTGTGTGCGTAGCCTTACCTTGAAAATGTTGTCGTCCTATTGCCCAATTTGTGTTCAATGACTTGAATCTAAGTTTTAAGAAGAACGTGGGAACACGACAGCAAATTTTTCTTTTTCTTTTGGACCTTGGACGCCTTTTGTTTCTTAAGGACGGTGCTTACTTTTGTTGCTGCGCATACATTTTTGCACATCTCGAAATACTTGGTTTCCTATGGGTCACGCCTACTAATACAGGGATATTTTTGCGCGTTTTAAGCCTATGCGGAGAAAGCAGAACTTATAATTAGCAAGTGCTCTTGGAACACAAAAAGAAAACTGGGAGTAACCATGCATTTTCAGAAATAATAAAGGTTCGATTTGATTAAAAAAATGACATACATTGCTTTGTATTTTAGTACTTTTTAGAATTATGGTTTTTTAATTATCTCTAAAAAAAAATGCGTGGTTGCCCCCAATTTTCTTTTAGGATTCCAAAAAAAAAAACTACGCAAAATTACCAATGTATTAAGCCTGGTTTACACATACGACGCAAGCATAAGCATAAGCACAAGCACAAGCACAAGGATGTTTACACGTGCGATAAGCATAAGCATAACGTGACATACGCAAGCGCAGAACCAGCCGAGATCATGATTCCAACATGGCGGAAAATGGCAACGCATGAGTAACTAGATTGTACGCTGACAACTTGTCACTGTTTTTCAGTTTCCTTTCCTTGCGCTTATGCTTATGCTTGCGTCGTCCCGGTTTACACGTACGACGCAACGACGCAAGCATAAGCACAAGCACAAGAGAATGGAAATCGTTCCATTCTCTTGTGCTTGTGCTTATGATTGCGTCGTTGCGTCGTACGTGTAAACCGGGACGACGCAACCATAAGCACAAGCGCAAACACAAGGCGCTTATGCTTACGTCGCACCGGTTTACACGTAGGTTTCTTGTGCTTATGCTTGTGCTTATGCTTGCGTCGTACGTGTAAACCAGGCTTTAGTGTTAGATGGTAAAAATTGTCAATGATGAAAAATATTTCCAAGGCAATTAATAGGGGTTAAAATAGTTAAAGGAATTTATTTGGTGTTGGGACTTATTACAAATTATATTTCAGTTTGGGTAATATCACAGAAAAAAGACCAGTTGACTCATTCCTTCGTTATGCAGCCCTCAAGAGGTAATACCTTGTAGTTTGACCAAGTTGTTTTTAATGAGTGACTAACGTATAAATTCTCCTGTCATGAATTTGGTAAGAGCAGCTGTTCGTTTCCGCATAAACACTTTTAATCGCAAAGATATTTTCAATTAAGTTTCCTGCAAATGATAACACCTTGTTTACCTTACTTTGATGAGTTTTTGCTCAATTTGACCTTTCGTTGGTGCTTTCCAGAAAATAGCTATTGCTCTTGTTTTTAATCATTTTTAGTAGAGTTTCTCGGGTTCTTTTACCGAATTCATGGTAGTTGATGTTTATTATATACATCAGGATATCAAAATAATAATATCTGTAATTTTATAGTGTTTTTGAAAGTAAACACTATTGTCTTAGGGTGATTATGAATATAAATATTCATTGTTGTAATCCTGTTATCAACCACGTATTGAAGAGGAGAGACCAAACTAAATGTAGGATATGACAAGGTCTCCTTTGCTATTTATTCGCCGAAGGCCCGAGCGTAGCGAGGTTAATAAATTTGTCGGGCCGAGCCGGCCCGAGCGGAGCTAAGCTGCGCGAATTCGAGCGAATTCGAGCGTATTCCATCGTTCTCTACCAAACTACATTAGTGTAGATTTGGAACGGATCCAAAGAAGGGCATTCAGAATCATCTATCCTGACCTGTCATATAGTGTAGCACTAGAAACAGTTGGCCTACCGAAACTTCATGAGAGGAGAGAAAAGATTTCAATCGATCTGTTTGACGAGATCGTCTGTAACCCCACCCACAGTCTCCATAGCCTCCTCCCTGAAAGGAAGAGTTGTAAATATGCACTGAGACGCAAAAGTGATTTCACTCTCCCCCTATGTAAGACCGAGCGTTTGAAGAACAGTTTTATTTTTAGCCATGTATATAAGATGTAGATATTTTCTTTTTTCCTCTTTGTTGTTATATTTTAGCCAGGTTTTTAAGATGTAGATAATTTTCTTTTTTTCTCTTTGTTATTATTATCTCTTTGTAAATATCCCGTAATTCAGCTTATGGCTGCAATGGTTATAATAAAGTATCTATCTATCTATCTATCTATCTATCTATCTATCTATCTATCTATCTATCTATCTATCTATCCGAAAAATATATTTATATATATGTATATATATTTCGTTGAAGATGTCCGCACTGTTGCCTAGCAACAGTGAAAAACAGAGTATGAATGACGTCAGACTGTCTGGCGTCGTCTGGAGAAAATTTGCATACATCGGGAAAGTTTACGTGCCGGATCAAATTTCAACGGCAATGTTCATCAATATTCACTGGATACAGAACTATCTCTCCAGAATCTTTTCCCTTTCTCCCAGAAATTTTTTTTGTGAAAGATTGCATTGAAGAAATTACACGTTTTGTGGCCACTCTAGATTTTGTTGACCACGCATTCATTTAATTTATGGAAACATTTAACCGATCATTTTCTATGAAGAAGGCTAACACCTTCAACGAATCGACTACTTGTACAATTTTTAAGCAACTTTAAGTGTTTTTTCAGATTATTCTTTGTGAAACCTTACTGTATAAGTCTGAACTTTGTAATTTTTACATTAGTCTCCCTGTTTTGTATTGACTGGACAACCCAAGATTCATGGTGATCTCTCACTTGAAAAATGTCTTTATCTCAGCTAACAGATCGAAGACATGGATGCAAATGAGCTCCTTATAGCTAATCATAGAAGGCTTGCATAAGATTTTATTTACGTTGAGCAGATGGTTGTCTAGCCAGTATAGAAATGGGTGCTTTCTGTTTTAACGCAGAATTGAGTGTTAATCAGTAGTGAGCTGAATTCGTACAAGTCTAATTAATAACGTTTAAGAAGAATCACTGAAGAAGACGTTTCTCCATTTGTTGAAGTGAACCCAGCTAATTCCCCATAGGTTCATTCAACATTAGTAGCCACCATCCTTAATGATGTTGTAAGATAATTTGTTCCCTTTGTACAAGTTAGACAGGTTGTAATTATCCCAAATTGAAGAAAATCAGGTAGCGAGAATATTGGTTTCTCAATGACATTCACGTCGGTGTCGCAATAGTGCTTTACTGAGGTCCATATTATCTCTGTGCAGAACTTAAATACACAAAATGCGTTTTCCTTAGATTCTAGCAATTCTGCTTTTTCCATTAAATCGTTCATGTACTCGCTCTTTGGCATCAATGGCTACGCTCCTGTTAAGTTTGAACCAATCTTTGTAAAAACTGTACCCTTCGCTCCACATTGTCCGCACATAGCTCCATGGATAAGGAAAATGACAGCAATGTAAATATTATTACTTTTACTTTTAATTTTAGTATTAGATAAATTCTTGTATCTTGTAACTCTATAATCCTGTAGTTGAATAGTTTAATTTCAGGCTTAGAATATATGTATACGACAATGAAAGGATGTACTAAAAAAATTAAACCTTTAATTAGTGTTTTAGATTCCCTTAGTCAATTTGTTTAATTTTAGATTTAGGAAGCCTTTTAATATTTAGGTGTCCACAGTTAGTAGAGGGGACTTCTCCCCTTAGCTTCACAACAATGGCACATTAATAAAGTTATTGATTGATTGATTGATTGATTGATTGATTGATTCATTCATTCATTCATTCATTCATTCATTCATTCATTCATTCATTCATTCAATCTACTCAGTTCTTAACGGAAGCGTTATGTACAGTTGTGTAAATTACAGACCAGCGTCTAGTGGCGGACACGACATGCACATAGCAGACAATGCTCCCACTCACACTTTTGGTATTCTTGATCTTGTTCTTCCTGGACATTTTATGCAGAAACCGTTTTTTTCCTCCTGCTGATGTTAAAGTGGCCTATGAGACAACCTCTTAAGGACTTACATTACATATTTTTGGTTATTCAGGCAGCTTCACACGGCCTTACAATGGTTATATTGAGTTGTTAGCTGGTATTATTTTTTTTTTTTGAAATAACACATTTGGGTAAAGATATTCAGATCTTTACCGCCAGTTATCTGAAAGTGTATATTTATCTCCCACATGGGGACTAATCTGATCTGATTTCAGAGCCTAAGTAGGAAAGGCTTATTAGAAAGTGAAGATTAAGGTGATTACCGCGAAATAGAAATAGTGCAAAAATTTTTCTCCCCTTCTTTGTTTGTTGACTACTATGCGTTGTAATATATTTTCACTGGGTTCCCCTGAAACAACGCCCCGGCTAGAATAAGATGTGGGAGAATCAACCTCTTGGTGATCCCTCCCATGGTAACTCTGGCCGGAATCCTAGAATAACTTCAACCAAGAGAGGATGAAGGTACTTTATCCTCTCTTGCTTCAACTAAAGGTCCTGGATACAACCTCCTCCCAAAACTCAGAAAGCACTGCGTCCAAATTGTATACAGACAAATTTATTTATCAGTTATACAAGAATTTAAAGCAACGGCGGACAGAAAGGCCTAGGGGAACGCTTTTTGAAAAAGAGACTGATCATTAGAAGCTTTGTACGCAGCAACCACATCGGGCGTGATACCAGCTGACGCACCACTCACTAACACAGCTGCTCAGGCATCAGGAAGTAAGGTGTCTAAGGTCGCTGCGATAATCTACCATGTTGGAGTGTGCCCATCCAACATGACCAGCGGTAGACTCCCTGAAGACGCCGAGCAAGAAGAGGGTGATAGAACAGGCAGCGAAATAAATACCCAGTACCGAGGTTTATCTTTAATAGTCCGCTTGAGATTGTTAAATAGTGCTCCAAATTACGGACTGGAAAAACGATCAGGTTGTCACAACGCTTGACCGTAAACGTATTTACAGAATCTCCAGGCAATGTCTTCCCGTATGTGTGATTAAACAACAAACCCGAAGATTGAGGGAAGAACAAAACCTTCCTAGACAGGATTCTTTCCAGGTCTGAGGAGCGGTCTCCAGAGAAAAAAATCAATAGAGAAAAAACAAAAATCTCTACTAAGCAAATAAAAAAATGTGGGACGACCGTGGAGAACAGATCTTACATAAAATGTATTCTGCCAAGCTTTGCAACTTATCCAAGAAAAACGAGACTGATTTTTTTTTAAGGGCGGACCCTGCACTTAGCTTTGTTCTTCCTTAATCGACCTCAGGTAACTCTTAACCAAAGAATGTGAGACGGGGTTGTCCATATCTAATCTATCATCCCATTTACTGCCCAATCCAGCGTCACTGAAGATAGCTAAAAGCTTTCCAATAAGAGTCTCAACAGTTCCGGCGGATAATCTTGACAGGCAATCACAAGTGCAGGGGTTTTATTCACCCAGTTCTGGACAGAAAGTTTTATGGATCTTAGTTCTGCCGTTGCTGTCTTTCCTGACTAAAAACTCCAAGAGATCTTCGGGAGATGCAAGGAAGCGAGAAAATTAAGTAGTTCGCGATGAAGAGACGTCTTTTGTTTTTCGTAAGGTTTAGCTTATTTACATCGGTTGAGATCCCCGAGTCTGTCTTCGATGGACTTAAAATAAATCTCGAAAGCGATGGGAGAGCTTGCAGCAGTTACAGACTCCTTACTGAAACCGTATCTCTGGCAGAAGTTGTAGATGTCATCATTAAGATATGCGCATTAAGGGCAAGGATCGGCTGGTCTCCAAATCCGGGAACGACGATTCTAGACACAAAAACGAAAGAAAACATCATACACTCCTGGCTACTCTGAATACCAAGAGATCCCACTGCAAAGGGCGAGTTGCATAATTTTCATTGGCGAACAGAAAGAGGAGGATACCTGATTCACCCTTCCTGCCGAGTATATGTGCTTATGGGCATGAGTAGATAAGGCTGGCAACCAAAACGGGAGGGGGAAAAGCCTGGGGAAGACAATACTAAAGTTGAATCGTGACTTTAGTAAGAACTTTAAGACTGGACCAATGAAAGCAAATGGCGGAAAGACATAAGCGTTCTCAGTGCGGTCAATGGAGTAGGAAAACAAATTTAATAACTTCACAGGATTGCGGAGTTAAGAACGGCGTAAAGTGTCGACGTGGGCGTCCCTAAAAATTGACTTAAACGTTGGAGTCCAAAGACATCAAATCCAAAGTACAAGGTCCAAAACGTTGTTCTACACGTCGCTAGGGTTTCTCAGATAGCATACAATCTAAGTCCAGCAATACTCCCCCCCTTCCCCCTTGATTCTGCCAAGACTGAAGAAAAGGTAAAGAATAAATGTGAACATCCACCCGGGCGTTAGAAACGAGAGAAATTCCCGCCTTAAGGACGTTAATAAGAGCGTGAGCCTCTCAACTGCGATCGGAAGATGTCGCATTTCCGATTGCCAAAAATCGCGAGTCGTGATAGATGGACTACCAGGGGCGCTTATTACTCCACCCCAAGTGAAATCTGAAGCATCGCTGAAAACTTTGAGGTGGACATGACGTTCGGGCAGCCACGGGAGGTAACCTTCCCATGAGTCAAATAAACGGCAGTAGCGGGTCTCTTGTCTAAGATCACATGAAACTTTGACTAAACGGGACTACATCACCTCACAACCGACTAAAATAAATCCACGAACAGACTCGCACTAATTCGGCCAGACGAAACTTAAAAACCAAAGATTTTAGAACAATAAATTGAACAACGTACCAAGAGAAAAACTCGTTAATAGTAAGATCCCACGAGACAAAACTCGCCATAGTAACCAAATTACACGAGACAAACTCAGGATAGTGACTAAATTCAGCGGGACAAACTCGCTGTAAAAAAAAATTCCTACAAGATAAGGCTAGGGAAAGTAACATCTAAGTTCCGCGCGACAGACTCGCTGTAACAACTTATCCGCGAGGCGAACTCAAAATAACGTTAACTGAAAACTCCGTGGGACAAAGCTCGTTTAACAGCAGAGACCCGGCACATCGTCTTAATTCCGTGAGGCATACTCCCTATGGTACTTGACTCAACGAGACAAACTCGAAAAACAGCAAAGATCGAGCGAAACACGCACGCTGTACGAACTAAATTCTGCGAGACAAACTCGGCATAACAGCTGAAACACGCGAGACAAACTCGGCATAACAGCTGAAACACGCGAGACAAACTCGGCATGACAGCTGAATCGCGCGAGACAAACTAGGCATAACGGCTAAATCACAAGAGAGAAACTCGGCATAACAGCTGAATCACGCTAGACAAACTCGGCATAATAGCTGAATCACGCGAGACAAACTCGGCATAACAGCTGAACAACGCGAGACAAACTCGGCACAAGAGTAGAGTAACGCGAGACAGATTCGACATAACAGCTGAATTACACGAGAAAAATTCGCCGAAGGAACTAAATTTAGCGGGGTAAGCATGACATGAAAACTAAACTCCGCGAGACAAACTCGCTGTAACAGTTTAGAGCCGCGAGACAAACTCACAATGAGGTAACAGTAAATCCCGGAAGGCAAATCTCAACCGAACCGATAAATTCCGTAAGACGACCTATGGGGGGGGGGGAAGACTGAACTCTGCAATATACACTATCTGTACTAGACTCCAAAGACAAACTAGGGAAACAGAGCGGGCGAGGCACACCCGCTGTAAAACTGAAGTCTGCGAGACAGGCCCGGCATGACAGTTAAACCACGTAGAACAAACTCGCGGAATCAATCGGAACAGCCATAAACTGGCGAGGTGAACATAACACGACAACTAATTTCGGCGAGGCAAAACGCAGCAAACGATGGCAAAACATCCAGATACTACGAAGCAGGTAGGCAAAGGTTCCGCGAGACGCACAAACTCAATAACTAAATTCGGCGAGACTGAAACACGGCAAAGCAGCAAAATTGCGCGGGACAAACCCGCCGTGAAAATTATAGCAAGGAAACCAACTTGCAAAAGTCACAATAAAACAACCAGATACCGGAAAAAAGAATACCCACCATGTCGGCAGCCAAACGTTCAATTGGCGGAGCTTGAACTTGAACTTGTGCCGGCTGGTCCCCTTGAGGTGCTTGAACGGGAGTGACTGGGACGTCAAGAGCTTGATGAACTTGAGCAACATTATCGGGGGCAACTGGAACTCGCGCCATGAACGAAAATAAAGTGAAGTAGGGACAGCGATGGATTAGTAGCAAAAGCGAAGCAACATGTCGGTCGTCGCTTTCTAAAAACTGAATAACGTGAAAACCAGTGAAGGAGACTTTTATATCAAACACGAGGTTGCGTAATACATCCCCTAGGACTCCATACCGCATGCCGAAAGTGTGTTATCAGGGAAAAGGGGGTCATTGTATTCAAGTCGCCAGGAAAAAAAATAAGGAATGTCATAAAAAAGATAGCTCATCG
>NW_028145577.1:0-130000 GCF_977016875.1 Pavona decussata
CAAAAGGTGGCCACAAACTCAAAGGGCCACTTCTAGCAGTTACCCCTCCCCTAACACCCACCGCTGGCTGGACTTCTGCTTGAGCTACCCCAGAATACACTGGACAGTGAAAGGCTGCCTGACATTGATCTTTCACCCTAAAAGAAACCGACATGTTCTTTAGAGACCACAAAAAGAAGTCTCCTTGACTGGAGAATGGCAAATCAAAAAAATTCAGTAAAGTCAACACAACAAGCCAATTCATACCCACCCCTCCCCCCCTCCAGCTTTGCACTCCTGACCCCTCTAATGCCATTGGTTTTCAAGGCCAGACCCTGGCCTTTTTGATGGCATAGCAGGTGACGCGGCCCCCCCTCAAATTTATTCCAGCGCAAGGCGTCGAAGTTTCTTGGCTGTTTTCAGCTCACAGGCAGACTTCGTCTGCCTGTGAGCTGAAAACTATAGCCACCTTTTGGAAAATCAGCTCAGATAGCAAGCCCAAATTAGCCGGCTTGATGCAAATGGCCTCTGGCTGGTGTCAATTCACAGGGAAAGCAGTCAGCTGCAGCAAGGGGTAGCTACTGGAAAAATATTACCCTTTGCTATCTGAGCTGATTTTCCAAAAGGTGGCCACAAACTCAAAGGGCCACTTCTAGCAGTTACCCATCCCCTAACACCCACCGCTGGCTGGACTTCTGCTTGAGCTACCCCAGAATACACTGGACAGTGAAAGGCTGCCTGACATTGATCTTTCACCCTAAAAGAAACCGACATGTTCTTTAGAGACCACAAAAAGAAGTCTCCTTGACTGGAGAATGGCAAATCAAAAAAATTCAGTAAAGTCAACACAACAAGCCAATTCATACCCACCCCTCCCCCCCTCCAGCTTTGCACTCCTGACCCCTCTAATGCCATTGGTTTTCAAGGCCAGACCCTGGCCTTTTTGATGGCATAGCAGGTGACGCGGCCCCCCCTCAAATTTATTCCAGCGCAAGGCGTCGAAGTTTCTTGGCTGTTTTCAGCTCACAGGCAGACTTCGTCTGCCTGTGAGCTGAAAACTATAGCCACCTTTTGGAAAATCAGCTCAGATATATATATATATATATATATATATATATATATATATATATATATATCTATCTATCTATCTATCTATCTATCTATCTATCTATCTATCTATCTATCTATCTATCTATCTATATATATATATATATATATATATATATATATATATATATTAACATGTATCTTTTTAGTCAGTGACAGTACTGGCATAATCAAAAAAAAAAAAAAAAAAAAAAAACGTGTTTAACATCACATATTCTCTGGAGCAGCACACTTAATAATTTATTGTTTAAAAAATAAAACTTATGGTAATTTATTTACTTTCAGTGGACCCATTGCTTAGTTTCCCTTCCAAGAAAGGCATGTGATATTCTGGTCCACAAGCCTCCTGCAATTCAAGAAATCTCAAAATAGGAGAATCTTTGTTGATCCCAACATCCGTTCAATTTTTGTTGAACAAATGTTGGACAAATGCTGATACCGTTTAAACGGGCCTTTAAACAATCCCAATAAAAATTGTTTCGTTTTCCATCGCCCGAACGACCCATTTTTTTCCAAAAAGTGAAAAAAAAAAAAAAAATCCAGATTCGCTAGTGAAAGAAGTAGTTAATTACTTTAATTTACAAGCACACGATCTTGTTTTATTAACAACAATTGGTATGATGTGATGTCCTTGTCGTTAATTAACATCGATACTACGAATAACGAACAAAAAGACCAGTTTTTGAGTTGACTTTCTAACCAGGCTGTCTTACTTAGCAGCTGCTCGGCCTTCTCTGGAACCCAGACCCTTTCAAGTGTTCATAATTTTTTTTTTCTTTTTGCTTGACCGACCGACCCACCATCACAAGAGAAGGGGCGAAAACATTTTATTGGGATGGCCTTAGTTGAAAGGGTAAGGAATTAGTTCTGTTAGTTGTTGAGTCGTACAGGTCAGTTGACAATATCGTTGTTTTTTTGACAAATAGTGTTGTGGAGTATTAAAAACTTTTTGAAAATTTGAGTTCCAGCTCATCGAGAAGCGTAATAGTTGTGGACATTTGAGCAAATGTTTTGCTGTGTGGTGCCGAGCGAAGGAAGGGACCAAAGACGGCTTTTTTCGTGCTGAACTATGCAAGTCTAAGCGTTCGAGGTACAACCTCACTGAGACAAGCATTCAGTGCAAGATTTTAAACTTCAAGCTTATCGAGAAGCGTAAGAGCCGTGCATTTTTGTGCAAATGTTTTGCTGAGTGGTGCCGAGCGACGGAAACGAACATAACATGGCCGCCGCTCGTACGGATTTCATGGATGAACTTTTCCTGAAGTCCTCGTAAATGCGTAAAAACATAAAGGCCGGCAGGCATAAAGCGCTTCCTGAGAAATTTCTTCGATCGGTTCTGGCCTCTTAGTACCGCCAGGCATAGCAAGCCATCCTGAAATATTTGAAGGTAACCGGTTGTTATTGTTGTTGTTATGTGATCTAAATCGTAAAATCTTGCAGTTTTAAAGATTTTAAAGGAAACTTGAGTGATACGTACCATTAAATAGTGTCATATCGATCTTTGTGGCTTTTATTGTTGTTATATTGAGATGGCATTGTCTGTTATTTCTTTCTTTTCATTTTTTTTCCTCCATTTTCCGAAGAAACTTTCGCTTCCCGCCGAAAAAACAAATAGCTTATCGACACCTGGGGCAATCGTTTTCTATATAAGGTCAAACTACAGTATATAAGCTGATAACCGGGATTTAGTGAACCAATCAGAACGCTAGAAATGCATTATCCGAGGCTGATAATTTAATTTTTACGCATCTAAAACGAAGTATATATATTGTGTGTAGCACATTCGTGGCCTCACGCTTATAGAACGAAGAATATACATTGTGTGTAGCGCATTTGTGGCCTCCACATTTAGAATGAAGGATATACATTGTGTGTCGCGTGTTTGTGGCCTCACTGACGCTTATAGAACGAAGAATACATCGTGTGTGCAGCGCGTTTGTGGTCTCACGCTTATATAACGAAGCATGTTCATTGTATGTGGCGTGTTTGTGGCGTCACGCTTATAGAACGAAGAATATACATTATAAGCACGTTTGTGGTCTCACGCTCATAGAACGAATAATATACATTGTGTGTAGCGCGTTTGTGGTCTCACGCTTGATTGCCTGTATCGTTGCATTGTTTTCTTTGTTATTTATTTCCGTTCCGTACTTCAACAAGGGTGTGTTTTAATTTAGGTCTGTTACTTCAACAGGCGTGTTTAAGCATAGTTAGTCTACTAACTATGGCTATACATGGATAAATTGCTGGCTTGTTTTCAGTTATTTCTTTCAATTCCCTACTTTATGAACAGGAACTTCTTTTGTCCATTGCCTCTATCGTTGCCTTGTTTTCCTTTTCTTTGTTATTTATTCCCGTTCCATACTTCAACAATGGCGTGTTTATTTACATTTGTTTCTTCGGCAGGCTAGAATCCTTACTTAATGAGATGCAGTTTCACTACCTGAACGAGTCGTACGACTCGTACGAATTGTCTTGGCCAGGACCTTCTTTAATGAGACGCAGTTTCACCGAATCGCACGTCATGTTATTTTCACGAAAATTATCACACTCACCACTTGCACCAGTCGTTCGACTCGTACGATTCGAATTCTTGCTTTCACGACTCGAACAAGTGGTGAGTATTGGACATGCCTGTTGATTTTTACCCCCATTCGATCATCCCCGTCATTTGAAATCCGGAGTACCCCCCTGGGACTTAAACGACCATTATTCTAACTTCGAGATGTTTAATACGACTCCATACAACTACCATGTCTCGCAGATCTTTGTTCCAGTTGCACCTTCAAGTAAAAGTAATCGTGGTTCGACACTATATTCAAACTGCCCAAGTACAAGTACCGCTGCTGATCAAAACGAAATAGCGGCATCATGACACTTTGTGGTTGTCAAATATTTTGGTGTTTTCAAGTGCGTACGCGATTACCAAATTCAAAATTTGGTGGAGACAAATTTTGTCGAGATTTTTGGCGGAACCAAACAAATTTTGTCAATCTAGAATAAAGAACTGTCAGAATAAACAATGTTTGCTTTACAAATAAAAATTGCTATACCAAACTGATTTAGATGTCGCTCTTTTTCCGCACTTAATTTATCAATCAGGTTCGGCACATGAGTAGGACGGTGTCTGGAAGAAGCCTAAACCACCAGTGTTGTAACACAGAGCTCTCTCAAACCCCACAAACTTGTTTGCTGAGAGCTCCTGCTTCACTGAGAATGGCTTTGAAAGAGAGAATATCAATACTCTAACCACGAGCTTTTGGTACTCAACTCAAAAAAAAAAAAAAAAAAAAAAAACGTCAACAAGCTGTCTCTTAGGTCCCAAGGGTAATTTCCCTCTGCACGGAACACTGCACCATTGTCTCCGTTTGAACCGTTACTCCCAGTACCCGCTGGATCTTTAAAATCACGACGCTGTACAAATCCTGCATTAACTCTCTTCAGCCTTAGCGGTGTGGGGGTGCACTCTTTACCCTCTGGGTTTACATAACATACATACTTTCACACACATATATACAAACAAGTTTGCCAGCGATCTAGATATATTTCTTAATGAATTCTTGACAAGTGGATACGCAATTCATGTGACTCATTTTCCTCATCATTTTTTTGTACGATGCTTGCTGTTAATTTTCGTTGTGTCCGGTTAAACCGTTTCGCCCTCACTTACGTCAATTTTATCTCCTGGAGTTGCGATAAAGAACGTTTATTAATTTCCTTTTTCCAAATTTTCGTTTGACACGTGAGGTCAGAAATGAGAATCGATGACTTCATAGTACGTGATAAGTACGTCATGATTACCATATGGTGGTCATCTTGGATTGCTGGATCCCCAAAATCTTCACAAAAGCGTCACAAATTTTGACCAAAACTAGTCAAAACCAATAAAACATAAAGTTACAGTAAGTAAATTTGCTTATCTTTCTTCATTTCAAAAAGGGGTTTTCCATTTTCTCAAAAAACGTCTGGTCTTAAATTGGGTTGCTGTGGTAACATCAAAGTCAACTAACACTTACCGACCACAACAAGAAAGTTCCCAGATAAATTGCACATAAATAGGCAAAATAGTTGAAATATGATTGGTTTGATTTCCATGTTTTCCCTAAAAAGAACTGTTGTACTATTTCAAATTTGTGATTTGTGAATTTTGTATTTTACACCAGAACACACTGGCTTTAATTTTGGACATTTTATTGTCGTTAAGATCGCGCAGAACCCTTGTTGTCGCTATGTATGTATTCATTTAAAGAGTGTGTATGAGAATAACAACAAACAAAGTTCAAACAAAGTTTCCCCAACCAGTATCACAAGAAATGAATCGATGGCAATGACGGGAACATGAAAATTACTTTAGCAGTATCCTGTCTTGTACCATATTTTTCTTGAATGGCCAACTGGTCAGCTTCCACCCATTGGGAACTCCCATTTGTTATGAACTATTGAAGTTTCAAACTGTAATTGTCTCTGAATATTACTTAAAAAAAGTCAAGTTACGACCTGTAGCCTCAGACTTCAAAGAACTATTCACGGAATCCTTACAGTACCAAGCAATGCTGTAGCGACTCCTAGTTGTTGAGTAAATTATCCTTATTGTTGTTATTATTACTGTAGTTGAACTCTTTTTAAAGAAAGTGCAAGATGCCAGGCTACTAGACTTGACGGCAAGTTTCTAAAGCTTAGCAGCTTAGTGTCCTAACCGCAGAAGGAAAGACTTCTAAGTGAGACCGGCCAGACAATTATTTCCGCAACTTAGGCATCTGCTAAAAAAAAGTCTGAAAATAATACAGGCTTGAACAGGTTCGAACCCATGACCTCTGCAGCACCGATGCTGCGCTTTATTGCGATCTTTTCTGTGAAACATTGTCGGAAATAAGTGAAATTTTCACAACTATCGTATTACGCACTTCCACCAATCATCCGCGGTTCAAGTATAGGAACGTGATATATCTCTCTTCAATTACAGTAAAAAAGAGCGCAAAAACAAAGGTTTTTTTGTTCGATTTTTTTCGTATAACAACAATTATAATGCATTCACTGTGTTTCTGTATAGATTATACGCGCCCCATGGCAAAAAAATTTATGTGCGCAAAATGGACCGCCAACAAATTTGTAAAAGGCCCTTAATCTCCTCGTACGCCTCATTTCATTTCCAAGCTTTGCATTTTCTGCTAGAAATTCTTCCATTTTTTGCTTGTCTTGCTTATGTTTAAAATTAATTGCTTCCCTTTCGGTTCAAAATTAATTTTTGTATCCCTTTATAATAGACAAATTTTAAATTTGCTATAACCGGCCGCCTTTAAAAACTACGTGGGTGTACACGACATCCCGTTCGGGGGAGCCCTCGACTCAAATGTAGCCCATGACTTGAACGCCCCCACCTTCTGCCACCAAAATTCATCGTGTGTTTTATGGGCTATCTGTGATTAAATTAAGAGAATAAACGACTTAAATGATGTTCACCTCAAGTTTATTTCTTTTCCATGATAGTTTGTTACACAAACATACATAACAATTTTTTTTATGATAATTGGTTAGTTGTTCGCGTCCATACATCACTCGTTCCCTCTTTCGTTCGAACGTCAACTACATTAAGATACTTTTTTACACTTTTGGTACGTTAGCGCACATGTGACCTTTGCGGGGTCCATTTCAAATAAGGAAGGTTGAGATTAGATTGTGGTAGTTAGTTACTAAGATCTTAGTAAAGCAATTTTATCCGAGCTTTTCCGAGCATGGATATCAGTAGACTATAGACCATAGACCATATACACTATATAGATTATAGATCATGTATTCTATACAGTTAATGTATGGTCCCGAGAGAAACAGTTAGTTTTGTTTTCCCGAGAGTCCTAATGTTTCCCGAGACAAATCCAAGTCGAGGGAAACATCAGGACTCAAGAGAAAACAAAACTAACTAGTTTCCCGTGGGACCATACATTAAGTGCTTTGTTATATATTTAGACTTTCCCCTCAACAATCACAGCAAAACAAACAAACAAACGACTGAGAGGGCCACAACTGCGGAATTGTATTCCGGTCGGGATACATTTGTATTTGATAAGGGGCACGTGACCAAGAATCAACGAATCACAGTGCTCGTTTTGTTGAGTGAAAGTCTAGGTATATAACAATATATGGTATTACATCAAACGAATGAGAATAAGTAGAATCAAAGGCGTTGAATACTCGAGGTTTACTCTTCATTTGGATCAGTGGGACTCACTCTGTGGTTATAGCTGTTTGATTGGATCTTGCCACAGGTCTGCACATGTGGTCCTCTGGTCCCGTGGGGTACTGGCCAGACCATAAATAGACATACGTCCAGACGTTCATCTTTGTGAACTTAGTCGGCTGCGGGAAAATTGATATAAAACAACACATTGCGGAAATTTATTTTAAATGTGTTTGGCTTATCACCAAGAAAATAGCGGAGAAAATGAAGTAACTGAATTTTCAGTCGATCAGCGTCTGCAAACTAGATCCAGAGATATCTGTATGCTGCCTTTATTAGTCCCGATTAAAGACTTCTGAAAAATGATTAAACTTATCGGCTTAAAGATTTGCCAGCTACAATTAGATTGACGTGTCTGAAATCGTCCTCCTCGTTAAGTCATTAGCGAACATAATATCTGTTGCACCTCCCGCCTCCGTTAACCTTATATTCAGGTAGTGCGATTCCGTTTTCTTTTCATGTCAATTTTTATCACTTCTTAATCAATAAATCAATCTTGAATCACTAATTAGTGTCACCGTTTTTTCATCCAGGAAGTCCCACTTTCTCTTTATTGCTGTGCATCTACTGCCTCTAAACTGTTAACATAGTTTCAGTACACTCCTTGCGACGCAAGGGAAGCCAAAGCCTCGAATGGGTGTTGTCATGGCGATTTCTCTGTGTTATGGCCAAAACTGCTCAAAACATTTTCTCCAAAACAAAATTGTTATCGGATCAACGGGAACGAAATCTTAGGGTTTTTTATTGGAAAAATACAATCCATATCAATCCTGGCCAAGCGCATCCAAAGATAATCACTGATAGTTTCTGCGTACTTGCATGGTTAGTGGTAACCAAACGGAACCATTATTTTAACGTCATCGATGGAAATATTTTCCGGTCAGTCAAAGTAATACAACAAAGAGGTGGGAGCTTCCCTTTAGAGTTCGTATTGTACCTATGTTATTTTTTTATGTATTTCCACTGAAGCATTATTCGTTTAATTAGTTTTTATTTCAAGGATGTTTATAGGCCTATATGTAGTGTTTTTAAATATTTTTTATCATTCATTAATTGCAAATTAGTTTTATATTTTAGGCTGTATACAGTGTTTTAATTATCGATTATTGTTTTTAATTTGACTTTTGATTATTTTGAGGGCCATTAGTTTATCAGTTTCATTCCTGTCAGATGTCACCCTCATAAAATAAATTCTTACTTACGTCAAGATCTTTGCAGTTGAAGGTTGTTATCTTGCTGCTTCCACATGCCAGGTCTTTATTCACAGGTACTTCAAGCTCATAAATACCAAACGGACTGACGCATTCATCTGCCCCCAACAAGACATCTTTTCCCCCGATCAGTGGGTCTGTGCACATGGCCTCCCAACGATTATCATCCTTAGTCATGCAATAAGATCCTGAGGAGGAGAACACATCAAACAAATAACTCAACAAGTTTGTGAGAGGAGCGGCACAATTGCAGTTACTTAAATTAATTGTTCATTGTGACGTTATAAAATTAAATTCAGCAAGGCCGTGCATAGCTTAATCGGTTTGTCAATTTGACTTTATTTAGTGGAAGCTTAAAGTGTTACTCGAGGTTCAGTTAATTTTATTTAGCATAAAGAGTTTTTTGGATACTGCACAGGGTGATAAATGAGTGAAATTATGGAATTAAGATAAAATAAAATGACGACTATCAGGTCCTATCAGTGGAAAGGTAACACAGAATGATTTCGACGACCCTTTTTGAGTAAAAATGCAATGGTAGTTTGTATGGTTTTGTATCTATTTTTTTCTTTCCTGTCGTATATTGATGGTTGAAAGTTTCCAAAGCAAATGAAATGTTTCAGTTCATTCTCGTGTCTATCTTTTGTCAATGGTTGTTTTTTTTTTTCTGAAATAGATTTTCTCTCAAAACAAGCTTAAAGCAAAAACAAGAAATCAATAAATAAAAGAAGCTCTAATCTTATCTAGACTGTGGGGTGAGGAAGGTTTGTGCTTTTTTAATATTTGAAAAAAAAATGCCCCGAAACTTCAGAACTTTTTCAGAATCTATCTTGGTAAATTTTGAGGAAGCTGGTTAGTGTTGATTGACATTTATATTACCCTGGCAAACAATTCTTGACGGGCCGTTTGTAGAGAAAATAGAAAATCAGTTTTTAAAACGAAAAATATATGTCTTACAGTAACTTTTATTTTTTAGCTCATATTAGTGTTCCTTTATTGGTTTTGGTTGCTTCCCATTCAATTTTGGAACCTTCCTCAAGTTTCAGGGAAATCCTGAAAACCAAGATGGCGGATCAAAGTCCCACGATGGCGGCCATTTGGCAATCATGACCTATTTATTACGTCATAAATTCGCGTTGCGGGCCTCAAAGGAAACATCTTTGGGCATACTATCTACCCTCCATGTTTCACTTTCATAGCTTTTACACTTGCAAAGTTATGGAGGGGATACGGGATCCAGCCTGCCAAGCCCCAGGAGACAAAAAACGTCCGGTCTTAATGGGATTAAACAAGATGTTGTTTGATCCCAAAACATGCAATACAAGTCGCAGCAAAGCTATAATTAATACCTGGATCTTGTCCCGCAATTTTCCTTTCCTGGCACGTTTTCTCATTAGTTATTGTAAGCCGATCAAACTTGATTGACCTGGGCTCGAGAGGTTGCATGTACTTCTTGATAGTGTTATCACCAGAGCGAAAATACGAACTGTTACGATGGCGAAGTGTAAGGTGAACCTTGGCGGGAACATTGGAAGGCTGTGCATGAGGGCCAAAAAGTTCAACATATATCTAAAAAAAGAGAATGGAATGTTGAGATTAATTTTTCCGTGAGCGTGGCCTTTATTCCATAGGAACAAAATAATCACACATCCGTTCAAGTCAAATTACAGTTACTCTGTTAAAATCTAAAAAAATAACTACGCCAAAAAAAAGGTACCTTTAACAGCCGCACGTTATAACACGTTTGACAACTCTCGCTAATATTAATACTGAATGATGTTGTGCCATTCAAAGCAAGTTCATCAAACATCTGAAAGAAAAAAGAACATATGCCAGTATTTTTGTTTTAGTTAGCAATTAAAAATGGCATAATGTATAAGTTCATTGTCATCACCAATGTCTTTCTGTATATCGTATATGGTATTGAAGCTCTTTACGTTCTAAGAAAACGTTTTCTGCATACGGAGAAGATTAAGGAATTTTCCTCTTTTGTCAAGTGGGGAAAGAGTTACCAATCCATCTCCCTCGACCTCTACCAAGTAGTTATAATAGCATTGCGGTATTCTCTAAAATAAACTTCCGTCAAGCTGGATTTACATTGTTAGTTGACTGGCCTTTATAATCGTGTCAACTTATGAGAATTTCGATTTCTCCTTGACAAGTAAATGAAATATTATACAACTAAATAAGTATTTATAGAACGAAAACTTACCCATTTGTTGTTAACGTTATCAAACGTCCACTTCTGTAAATTGGTGGTGTAAACATGGCGACTGAAACAATCCACGGCTTTGTCCTTTAAATCGTTGACCTTTGTGAGCGCTTTGGTGAGTTCAGCCACCCCAACAAGAGTTTTAATCTCCTTTGCACTCTCACTGGCCACTCGTTTAAAAGAGCCCAGTGGATTGTTTCCCTCCCACAATGTACGGAACTCAATAGCTTTGTAGAATTCGTAGATTTTCTTGGTGAAGGATCTTTCCAGTTCTTCGTATGTGCTAAGAAGATTTTCAGTGAAGGTCTCCCGGAGTTTGTTGGTGATAGCGGCACCTTGCAATTGTTGGAAAAAATATATATACATCAGGCTCTGAGAAGAAAGGTATAAAAATACTTTATATTGCATTTCTTAAAAGTAAAAGTCTGAATATATCTTTCTTTTATATATAAAATGCAAATATTTCAGGGGTGTATTTAGCGGAGTGCGAACCTAATACAGCCATCTGTTTTTAACCACATTCCTGAAAACAAACACTTCGTATTTGAGACGAAAAGACAACTGGCTATTTTGAGACAGTTTTTGTTATTTATCTCTGAACACATTTAACTCAGAATTATTTAAAATACACCGCAGCTGTATAGGTGAAGCGTACATCTTAATTAACATTTGGCTGATTGAGGGATTTATTGATTAATGTTTATTAATCATCTAAAACAATCCGCATAAATACCTGGAGATTTGCCAATATCAGTAATTGCTTTTTCGGTGTCTTGAAGAACTGGAATGTCAAAGTTGTATCCTCCAATGTCATTATCCAGGTCCATAACTTTAGCTATCAGGTCAATACGAGCCGATCCAGCAATAAAGAAGGATTCTATTTCTGCCTTTATGTCTGCAACCTCTGACTGTAGGGAAGCAACATCCAGCAGGCAAACCAACTCCGCCGCAAACGTTTCCTTGTTCATCTCAAGCCTAGCCTTTAAGAGGTAATGGTTACAATAATCAGTGAGTGGTGCTAGTATGAACGGATTTTGCTCTCCACTATTAGGCAATGATACATTTTTATCAATGACTGCACATGAAGTGCCGTCATCTTGTAACTTCTGCGGGAAATTCACAAACCGCGGTAAACGAAGTTTAAAAAATATCATAATTGCTCTTAATTAATACTTTTTTGTTAAATCTCTGTGATATATGGCTAATTGCTCAATTGATAAATGGAAGGGCAGACAAGGCTTTATTGCTGCTATATGAACGTATACAATAGATTGCGAAAACGTTGACACCTAAAAAGCGTAAGCCGTGAACGACGAGACCCAACAGATTTGTGGGTAGTGTTTAAACAATTACCTCATTTCCATAATCAATAATTTACCATTCCCGTTCTTTACAATAAAAAATACAGTGCTGACCTAATTTTTCCCAATATTTTTCTACCAAATACTGCTTAAGTTCATTGCCTCTTTTGAACTTAGGCAAATCGCGAATTGTGTATCACTCAAATTGTCCCTTTTTGGCCAACTTGGACACTCTATAAGGAAAACTTGGACAGTTTTCATCATTGAGCACGTGCAACTAACCTTAGTCATCAGCCGTTGACGAGAATAGAATATTTTGCAAATAAATTTAGTACGCTTATACCCATAAAGCCATTGGGTCTCATCGTTCACGGTTTATGCTTTTTAGGTGTCAACGTTTTTGCAATCAAGTGTATCCAAAGTAGAGGTGGATGCGATAGAACGGTTCATCGATAAAACATGATACCTGCATGATCTCGGGTACAGAAGAAACGGCAACTTGATCAAAGTCCAAATCACTGGAATCAGTAAGAGCTTTGTACTTTTCCCCAAAAGCCAGCCATTTCTTGGCACTGCCAAGATATGAGTCAAGGGACTTGAGGCATGCTTTACCAGACAGAGAGGAGGCAATACCGAGAGCTGTATCAATGAAATCGAGAGGTTTCTTAGATGCGATTGCTTTTCCAAATCCTGTAATACCCTGCAGTACAGCTATGAGATCATTTCTGTGGAACTTCCCTTTCTTGTACGTATCTTTCAGCAGATTTGGGAAATTTTTGATAATAGTAGTCATCTCTTCCTCGAGTGTTTTAATCGCCTGTGAGAATAATACATGAAATGGAGATAAAAACAAAAACAAGACTGTGAGTGCTAGGAATGTGAACATTACAGCCCCCTTTTATGACCACCCCACTAATGAAAACCGAAAAACAGCATATCTTTTTTTGTTGTAAGGGAAGTGAGCATAGCGACCTACCCAATTTAATTTGCATAAACTCCAATCGAATAATGGAAAGACATAATCCAAATTAAACATTACAGGTTAAAATATCAACTAGGAAGAGGCAGACCAGCTTGTTATTTTCAAGGGAAGTTAAGGATTTCATTTCAGGGCTAGGAAGAACAGCTCAAAACAGTAGCCAGGGAAAGTTGACCCTTAGAATCCAGTGACTTTAGGTTACTACTAGGTCTCTCCTTCTAAGTCACGATACATGGGACGACCATTCGTTTGAGCGAAAAATAAATGACCAGACAATCTCTAGTCTGTAAATCCCTTTTCAATGTTGTCACCTTCTCCATCTTAATATTCCTCAACAAAAGGACAGATTATACATAGTTCCAGCAAGAAGAAAAATAGATTCATTTGAGTTTAAAATGTGAATTTTTTGTTGAACAGTCTTTATGGTGTATCGTTCTCTTAAAACCATCAGTTAGCCTACAGTTACCTTTATATTCAGTCTCTTTTCGCTTTTCGCAATTTCTCTGGCCTGTTCAAGGCGCTTCCTTTCTCCTTCAACAGATTTTGCTTGTACTTTTGACATTGTCACTGCCATCTATAAAGAAGCAACAATGGGGCATAAACAAAATGTAAACATTCATTGATAGCTATTGTTACATTAGTGAGGTTGTAACAGGCCCCGTTCGCCAGTGAAAGAATTTCCTAAAACAGTGCTTTTTTATCCCCCTCTTCTCTGATTGGAGTGAAAGGAAACTAATAGCGTCAAATGTGCCAGCTACATAAAAATGATTGTTTCTCTTCCATTAATCTTAAGGTTATAGATGTTCCTACTTGTGAAATTGAAGCGCAATTGCTGAGTTATGAAAAAATTATGTACACCACAACTAAGATCGGAGTTTTCAAGCAAATAAGAGTTTACAAAAATGCGAGCTGTTATGCCCTACAAAGACACCTCTCCATTCGCCCGGTTTGCTAATTGACGAGGTAAGTACCAAAACCAAGCGTAATCTGTATCGGCTTGATACGACAATTTTAATCTTGTGTGGAGAGGATATTAAAATACTTTCCGAATCTGGCTACTAATTTAATTAGGACGTTTGTTTAAACGTCCCAATCGTCTCCAAAGGGGACTCAGAAAAGAGATAAGTATTGACAGTTTTGAATGGGATAAATTGTATGACACACATTACATACTGTTTAGTTAAAGATCATCTATACAGTAAAGCGAAAAATGTTTAGTATGGTTATTGACTGTCGTGCTTTTGATAAACGGAATTCTTGCGTTTATTTCCCGAGGCTGTTACGATGACGTTGGTGAGAAGGTCTAGAACAAATTTCATAACCATAACACTGACCTTATCGAAGTTTGTGTCGACATTCTTGATTGCCATAACGTTGTTGAAAGCGTCTTCATACTCTTTAGCTGCTTCTTTGACTTTGTTCACTCTTTTCTCAAGAATACTCCACCTGACACGAGGAGCGAAGTATTTGCTCTTCCCAAATATGTTGTAGCCATCCATTCCCAAGAAATTAAGTTTTCTGTTTGCATCTGAAAATTAATGAAGATTCATTCCACTCAACGTTCAGTTCAGATTAAAAAGTGTCCTTAAGAGCCTACACAAAAAAGGCAGTTAAGACATTCTTATTTATTATACAATTCACGTTGCTACAGTTTTCTGCACTGCCAAGGCTGGCTCACAAGAAAAAAGTCTGACCTTTCTTGATGTACTCCAGGTCACTCCTTCCCTCCGTCAGGCTGACTATAAATGTCAAGATGTCCCTGCCTATCTGATCAGAGCTGTTGCTTAGCAGCAAGTCTTCAGCCTGTCTTCTCATAATTCTGATAAGCTCCACTGGAAAGCTTTTCTTGCTTGCTGCGTCTAATGTTCCATATTGAATGAAAGATTTCTGGACTGCACCATTTTTTCCCTTTGTATTAGGAGCTAAAAAAATATGAATGCATTATTTTGTAGCCATGATCCGCTGTTAGTAACAGTTGGGAGTTGGTAGATCGTTTAACAACAGTTCACCTCAAATGACTACTTGGCCAAGGTCCCGACAATATTACAACACGGAAAGCATTTTATAATGATCAACAGTGAGAAAATACGTTTACCCCATCGATCCAGCAGGGTTGTTTGCAAAGTAACCCAATTTTGCTTCAATGTAAGTTTTTTTCCTTTCTTTCTAAAATCAATGTTGTTACAAAAGTTAAAACGATTGTAAAACAGAACGGGACATCTTTAAAACTGCGATTACAGCATGTAGTCTCTGAGCACCAACAAAAAAATATATAAAATACGGCAAAATGTTTTGAAATAGTTTTTAGGTACCCTGAAAGTCATATTTAGAGGCTTGATCTTGTTAATAGATATCCCATGATAAATTAGAAATGCTATAGGTCCAAAAACATATTCTAACCAGCCATTGTACGTTTTAAACTCAGAATCTTTCAAGAACAGCACTGTGAAGCATCTTACTTTGAACACTGATACGAGCTTTGCTGGAAAGAGAAAAAACTTTCAATTTCAAAAGCGCACAATTTTGGCATTTTTTTTCCTTGCTAACTCGGTGACCCTAGCGTAATCCGCTTCCGAGTTATGTTTAAATTTTCTTACTTACTTGTACCATCTTTTCCGTTAATTCCAGGCGGTCCATTCGCACCTCTTCCATCATATCCATCGTCAATGCACGAGTCCCTTGGCCTTTTTCCCCCTCTGTGATATATTTCGCAATCCCTCCCTCTTCCGCCTCGACTACCTGCACCACCTGTAGTATTACGCAAGACAAAATTCAGTAGAATAGGGGTAATAGATACAGGAAATTTATAGAAACACTTTTCACAGTCTTCATATTGTTTTGAAGTCTCCTTAGAACAACGTTATGCCTTGAGAATGAATGGTTATTGGGGTGATTACATGTTCGTTCATGGTGAAAAAGTGTCAGTTTTCAACGGCAACCTTGAATGTTGCTTTCTTGGGGTCTAAAGGTATCCTGAGACAACATTCGAAACGTTAAGGCGAGGCAAGACTCATTATTGTCTTGGGGATTGGTCATAAGGTGTCTTTTATAAACCCCAACTAAAAAAAAGATAGGAATCTATGCCACCTCTAAGCGTGCATGATGAAAATTGTTTGCTCAACCCCGAAACGTCATTTTCTGTTCTCTACACTACCGCAAGAAATAATCACTTGCAAGTCTCAAGATCAAATTGTAATTCCGCAAACGCTTTCTAGAAAGAATATAGGTTGCCTTTTGAGAAACTACGGTGTTGAAATATATCTTACGTAACAGGTTATATTCAATAAGTAATGAAAATGACAATGAAGATAATGATGAGAATGGTGACTAAAATAATCCCGACGATAACGATGATGATGATGATGATGATGATGATGATGATGATGATGATGATGATGATGATGATGATGATGATGATGATGATGATGATGGTGATGGTGATGGTGATGGTGATGGTGATGGTGATGGTGATGGTGATGGTGATGGTGATGGTGATGGTGATGGTGATGGTGATGGTGATGGTGATGGTGATGGTGATGGTGATGGTGGGGGTGGGGGTGGTGATGGTGATGAACATAACATCATTCTGTATCTTAACAATTTCTAATTTCTCCTGATTAATCACTAATGGGAAATGTTTCTGCAGGTTATCTGGTAACAGAGGTTTTCATGCTAAGGCACGTAGCTACCAGGATAAAATATCACTGTTCTGACATGCACAAACCATATTACCTTTTCCTCCTACTCCGTTGTTGGCTGGCAGGGCTCCTACTCCTCCGCAAGTCTTCAGGTCGAACTTTCCATTAAGAGTTCTGTAGCGGACATTTATACGTCCTGCTTCTCCACCAGTTCCTTAATAAATTAAAGAAATTAGTGTTTACATCACAGTGCTAGTTTGATTTTATCGTGCAATAAAATAAATGCTCGGACGTCTTTGGTCTTATTGGACAGAGGAGGATTCAGGTTTCTAATTCTGAGGATGTTACATGAAGTGAGATGATTCAGAAATCCCAACCGTATTTTATAAACAACAAACCGTCCTACATTACTTTAAAACAATTAAAATAATCAAACAGCTATCGAAAACCAAACAAAATTGTGGTCAGACTTGCAGTGGTAATGACCTTACCGAAGTGTCTTTCGAATGCAAGGAAAAGTGACAACCTTTTTTTTTTTCCAAGAAAGTTATCAATTTCCAAGGTCCAAGCTGGTTTACTCGGTCCACTACCCAGCCCTACCTCCGTCTGGGTAGAGTAAAGTAAAACAGACAATGAACAAATCTATGTTGTTAATAACTGTAACCTTAAGATCATAGCTAGATAAATAGGTTATTTCAATACAAAAGAATTTGAAACCCTACCTGGTTTTCCAGCATTCCCTCCATTTCCCCCGGAATATCCCCTATTTCCAGGTCTTCCAGGTACATTACGGCATCTATAGTAAGGTTGCGATGTGCATTCGCTTGCCGATCTGTCAGATCCCTAATAAAATAACAAAATTTTAATAGCTGGTATCGGACCTAAAGGCATTTCAGGTCCCGAAATCTCTTTTGAAACGAAGTATGAATAGAGGAAGTCATTGATTAGGTTTCAGATTCAGTAAAGTTTTGAATTTTTTTTAGCCCCTAGGGAAAGAGATTTTCGGAATCAAGATAAATAATCGAAATCTGGGTGTTTTTCCAGGGTAGCCATTTAATTAAAACTGTTAACTGCACTTTAAATAACGAAATTTTCCTTACCCCGTGACCATTGTCCCGCCCTTTGCTACCTTTTCCACCACTCTGTCCTTTTTGACCATTTCCCCCATTCATTGTTAAATCTAAATTGCCGGCAATCACGTCACAGAAAATGTCGACTGAAAAGTAACAAAAAAAATTTGCAAATGGAATGTAATTTACACCAAAATAGACAAACCTGAAAGTTGTTTTTCTCCATCTTAAGTGTGTAAAAATAGTCCTATTTATCTTGAGAAAAGTGTGTTTTTAATTTGGTTCATTTCCCTCCACGGGAATAAGTTATAAAATTTAGAATCATTTCCAGTTAAATTAAAAAAAAAAGGGATTGGTGAAATTGCTCGCCTTGTGACTTTGGTGCAGTGATTAAAATTAAGTGCCCAGATTAACGAAATCGTTGATAGAGTCCTTGTATGACTAACTAAGTTATTTCTTGAGGGATTGGCGTGGGTCTTAAAAAATTGAGTTAGAAACATTATTAGGCCACTTTTGAAAGGTTCGATTTTACCACCACATAATTAGCCGGCGTTCTCCTTAAATTTTCTATCTACCCATTTTTCTGCCCCTTTTAAGATTGTCTCTAATTAAATCACCAAGAGAACTGTCGATACAATTACTGCTTCAATTGCCGAAAGGCTAGTACATCTTCAGACTTCGAATGGTGGTTTATTGATGAAAACTTAAGTGCTCTAATCGTACAGCGATCAAATGTGAAGAACCAAATTTGTAAAGACAACAACTGCGAGTGGCCAGAATGAATTTTCTCCAGCAAATTAAACGCCTTTTCCCCTAAAACTCGTTTGATAAACAGTATATTTCAAACACTTCTGGTATGTTTTCCTTTTTTTACATCTGAACATCACATACAGACTTCTTTAATTAACAGTTTATCCGATCCGTATCCTTTTATTACAGGACTTACCCTGCGGACCATCAAGACCATTATTACCGTTCTTCCCGTGTTGTCCTGTACCAGCGGGAGTTTTATAAATATCAGGTTGATGTGGAGTAGAGAAAGAAAGTTTGCCTCCTGGAGTCGAGAGAATCTCCCGTGCGTATATTTTGACGTTTTTTATTCCGTAGAGTTCAACCTTGTCCTGAAATTATGATGAATGTCTCAATACCATCGCCCACAACTGTGCGACATATTCGGGACTTTTTTTTTACGCTCTCTGGCGCTAAACTTGAAATCTCATCTAACAAACCACACAAAACAATAAAGAAAGTAGGCAGAAAATACGAAGTATTGCCTGTAAATTCTTCTTTTATGAGCGTTCTGTTCAGTTTACCAGTTATTATTCATATGGCTTTTGTAGAAGAGATGTTAATAAAGCAAATGTGACCTTCGTTATATTTTAAGCTCTTTAAGAAGTGTTACCATTTGGTGCCTCAAAAGTAACTATTTCGGCCCTCCTTTTATATGGGACTAACACTCTTGGATGAAATTTTTGAAGAAATAAGGGGTAAGCACGAAACTGTCAATATGGTTATTTTTGTTTGACATGCGAAGATTCCACGGTTGAGTGGCAATATCTACAGAATCCGATTTTGTAATCGTAACCCTACCCAATCTGGCCCGTTTGCAGTCGTCTTTGACGGTGATAATCAGCATTTACAACTCCCGAAGAAAGAATGGGATAGATTATTAATAACATCTGATAGAGATTATTGAACAGTGTAAACTACAATATAATACAATACGATACAGAAGACAACACGTAATTACGGTTTGTGCTACACGGAATTTTACCTGTATGTAAAGTGTGTCTGCAAGAATCTCCAGCTGCTCAACAAGGGCCACGCCCTTCTTAGTTTCCTTTCCGTCAAAAGCGGATGATTTCTGCACTAATCGCTCTTTCAAGTATTTGGCATGAATGATACGACCAACAGCCCGATATTTACCTAAGATATAAGAAGATACAGATAAGTTTCTTTAAGGGATCCTTTGCTTGGGAGGCAAAGGCAGGCGTGTACACTCGGGTACAGTCAAAATACCTGAAACTGCACTAAACAGGTTGTTTTATCTTACATTCATTTTCAATGTTATGTGCATAGCGACCATCTTTCGACGTGCCACCTTTGGGCATGATATTCCATATAAACAGGTCTAAGTCTTAAATGTAAGTACAACTGATTTATTTTACATTTGAAATCCACTTTGGGCATTATATAAGTTGGGCTTATTTATCTTCAGAGTGCCGTAGAAGTAATATCAAGAAGTCAATTAGAGATCAATAAATCTGCGGTTTTAATCTTTAAAGCCTTGCGGACAAAAAGGCCGAATTCGTCTGGAAGTTACGGAACAAAGACGATCGGGAACGGTCAAATAGTTTAAATTTTCCTGACTGCCGTGCAAAGATAATACTTTAACATAATTATTAGTCATTTAAAGTGCACCTAACCCCAACTTTTTTTTCCTCTTAAATA
The DNA here is from genome assembly GCF_977016875.1 of Pavona decussata. Classification (NCBI taxonomy): domain Eukaryota; kingdom Metazoa; phylum Cnidaria; class Anthozoa; order Scleractinia; family Agariciidae; genus Pavona; species Pavona decussata. The sequence continues at coordinate 20,184 of NW_028145577.1, forward strand.
AATCTTTGCACCTGTTCGAAACACATTGAGCCTTTTTGCGCCTTTTTTCAACCAAATCTTGACTTTTTATAGGCTGTAAAAGTTACGAAATCTAGCCATCATCTGTCCCATGACCGAGCTAGTAAGGGGCATGGGTCTATTCCTGAATTTACGTCACAAACTGTTTTGCATGCATATTCACAAAAGCCTTAATACAATGCAAATCAGTTTGTGACGTAAATTCAGGAATAGACCCATGCCCCTTACTATCTCGGTCATGGGACAGATGATGGCTAGATTTCGTAACTTTTACAGCCTATAAAAAGTCAAGATTTGGTTATAAAAAGGCGCTAAATAGCGCAATATGTTTCGAACAGGTGTAAAGATTTATTTAAGAGAAAAAAACATTTTGCGGTTAGGTGCACTTTAAGGTAAATAGTTGTAGTTAGTTTGAAGTTTCTTTGGTCAATAAATATAAGTTTTTCCGACCTTGCTAGTTGAAACGGTTTTTCAGATGTTTATCCAGTATGTCGAAAGATGGCATGTCCAAAAATTGCAGCTGTTCCCTGCTATGCAAGTAACGCTAAAGTGGCTGAACCAGTCGCTCCACTGCGATTTGTGATCGATTACTCGCCATTACCGGATTTTCATCGGTTACATACTTAGACATATATTGTTTTTTCCTTTCATATCACAGCAAAATTCTTGCTTTCTTTACCTTGTTGGGGTCACTTGCAACGGTCTTTGTTCAATTTTCCATCGGAAAGTTTTGTGTTCCTGCGGAAATTTCCCTATGTTTGTCCACTACTCACCAAAACAGTTTGCAAAACTTTGTTAGTCTTTTGTCGACAAGTCATTCTGGCTGGAATTTAGACTCTGTTCACGTGCATCGGTCCCACCACATGTGATGACGTCATTCGCGCGTCTATATTCTAATCACAAACTCCGTTCCACTAAGCAAAACATGAGTTTTACACTGTTCATTGTACAAAGAAAGATAAACGCACTAATTGAAAATATTGTTCATTGGCGAGGATCCGAACCTTAAGGAAGACGTGATAGTGCGGGAAAAGTAGTACAGCTTACTCTTAGTACATCGCTAAGAACACGTGGTCACTCACTCGACCCGGAGAATTTGATTTTATTTGGATTTCCTTAATTTAACTCCACTGCTTTCCAACCTTGCAGATAGACAATAGTTTGTTTTCAGAGAGTCGCGTGATCTCTCTCTCTCTCTCTCTCTCTCTCTCTCTCTCTCTCTCTCTCTCTCTCTCTCTCTCTCTCTCTCTCTCTCTCTCTCTCTCTCTCTCTCTCTCTCTCTCTCTCTCTCTCTCTCTCTCTCTCTCTCTCTCTCTCTCTCTCTTTTTTGTCAATTTGGGTTATACAAGGAAACCTCCCCTTACTTGTCATTAATATGCAAATTATTCAAGAATTAAATCTATCTACCTAAATTACCCAGTAAGTTAAGAACTCACGGAATCAGTATGTATTTTAGCAAAATAAGATACATTTTCAAGTTTTATAGGCGAAATTTATATGATTTGCCTGAACAAAAGGCATTTTTTTACTCACCGTTTGACATTGGCACGATTGAAGGAGTGAGAAGCCAACTGGGCAATGGGACATCATAATTCGTTGGCAAGCCTCCTCCACTTTTCTGATCGTTGACACAGGGAGCTGAATAAAAGAAAAATACATGCTTTTCCTTTCAACACAGTATCTTTAAAAGTCGTCACTATAGAAAATTCCATTTACTTGGAACACGTTTGCTATGTATTTAGCGCAAGAACAAATAAAGTTTTGTTCGTCGAGTCACTAAACCACGTTCAAAATGTCACTAGTCCAACATACACCGGGGACAACCTGAGTTATTGTTCATAGTTATTGTTCATTTATTCGTACGAGCCATTTTGAGGAACCCTGAGCACCTGTTTAGAGTAGAAAAATATGTTGTTTTAACTAATTTATATTATGGGTTTTTCAGTTTGGTATTTGTTTGTGAGCGTGTGTATGCATTCAGCAAGAGCCACCCCTTGTGAAGAGAACAGCTTCTCTTCTGAACAGCTTTTAAATATTATAGTTACACTTTCTTAGAGCCTTGAAAGTTTATTCGCACCCACCAAGAGAAAAGCGACTGGGCCCCTAAGCTTGAAGTGACGCTTTAGTTGTTTCTTCCGTGCGTTTGAAATTGCCTTAGTCGCCTCCTCGCGCGCTACAAGTTCCTTAAACACCCTTTGGCTGAGAGACAAAACAAATGTTTTTTAAGAGACGAACCATTTGTCTCTCATTTACCGGGTGTGTAGGTAATTTGAAGAGCGCAACACGGTCGTCAAGGCCATTTCAAAAGAAAGGGGCCCGGAACAAGCAGCTAGAGCATCATTCGACAGGCGATGAAGAAAAAGTGTCTTGATCTTTTCGTGCTGAAATTCAATCTCTTCTAAGGTTAACGTTCGACGAAGGCAAGCAGTTGTTAGCGAAGCTATGGAACGTGCTTTCGCTGAAATCTGAAGGCTATTGGTGCTTTCTGCGGATTTGCTGGCTTCCCGACATGAGTTCCAATGTTGGGCAATAAAAACGAAAAGTAAACACAGTGGAAATAAAACTCCTTGGAATCGCCTTGAATCGATAAAAAAAGGACGCAAGACACAAACAGGCATGTAAAAGAGTTCGAAAGTTCCTAATTTTGCTTTCAAATAGGAAACGTTTCTCTGTCATACAATTTCATATAATTTCGCTATTAAGCAACAGTTAGCGTGGCGCTCAAATGACCGTACGTGATTGTGGCATTACAAAGGTGAACGAAAACGCTTGTAGGGGCTGGTGGACTTGTGCTCGATCGTTACACGAATGAGAGCTTACATGAAATGGGATTCATTTACCCTAGCCCTGCAAGCAAGATAGTGTGTGTACTGCGGAATTTGCTTCACCCATAATGACCAATGACAATTAGCGCTCGTCGATAGCGGCTTTTCACGCTTCCGCGTAAAAAAACTGTGAGTCATTAGCTCTATCCAGTGCTCTCTATTCAAAACTTTCTTTTGTAAAGTCCATGTCGAAAACTCGGGCTTCCTGCTTCACCAGCGGTTCCAAACATCACGAAACCACGAAAGGTGTTTTGAGTCCCTGAGTCCCGCACTTACCCGCGTTTCTGACGAACTTTCTCTAAACTAAAAATATGAGTTGTCCGAAACTTATGCAAGTAAAAAATCCGTTGCTATGGTAGCATCAAATTAAGTGAACCCTAACACACTATACCAAATTGTTTCTAGATAAATTCCTGAAGTTACGCCTTGTCGTTTCGTTTGCGTCTATAGACACAAAGACAGGGTCCAAGGGCCCGATTTGTAGCCTTCCGGAAACTTGTCTAGATCGCTTTTTTTCTTTTCCTTTTGGGTGCTAAAGTGAGGTGTTGGGTGAATGGGACAACCCTTCCCCAACTGTTACACTGTTGTTGAAATTCTTGATATTTCCCAGAATTGACCAGAGGCTGACCAAAATCACTGGAATGATACTTAAGTTATTTGGAAATTTTAATATTGTTCACCCCCCCTCCCCCCCCCCCCCCCCAAAAAAAAAAAGGAATTAATACCCGAATGTCTGACGAAATCTGTCTGTCCCAATTTGGGTTGCAATGGTAAGTTCAAACACTACATTTTTTCAAATAAGTTTCCTGAAAGAAGTCAAAACAGTTTGGTGGCGCTCCACCTCTTCGATGACAGAAAGTGCATATGCATTGGTACATTGGCTCTTGAAAGATGCCATGATAAGCTAAATATATAATAAAACGTGAAAGGAGAAAGTTTTTAATTACCTTTTAACATGCGAAGCGCCTCAAAAGCTTTTCTTATTGCTTCTTGTTGTTCTGTTGCATAAAAGGCAAGATAAACAAATACAATTTAGACCGCCATTACACCTAACTAATGTGGTAAGGGAACACTCCCGCTTACGTTTCTCGGAGTATGAAACATTTATTGTAAATAGAACCCACCTGGATTACCAATCAAACGACTGAAAGTTTAGTGTGTAAGGTGTCGGAACAGACCTTAAGTAATCCTATGTGAAAATGTTGCTCTTGCACTTACTACGAAGATCTTTTGCTCTCTGTTTCTTAGGAATATAGAACATTAATAACCCAATCTGTGGCCTGGAGTAGGGAAAAGGGTGGGGGGGGGGCGAATTCTGCCCCCACTACATAACTTTGCAAGAATAAAAGCTATGGCACTGAGACTTAGAGGATAGATACAAAGTCCAAAGATATTCTCTTTGACGTCCTCATCACGAAGTGCTGACGTCAAATGACGTCATTATTAGATCATGAAGTTTGAAGTTTATTTGCCTTTCTTTCCAATATATATTTACAATTAATTGAGTGGTTAATGTATGGCGATATGACCTCTAGAAACCACCAGGCTTAAAGTTGAGGCCACTTCGTACCTAAAAAATATATGCTTATATAGTTTGTGCAGCAAGTGTGCGGCTTTGCCAATTCAGTGTGATTATTTTATTAAAAACTCTAGCAGTTTATACTTAAAATAATTGCCAAATGATGACAAACTTGGTTCCGCCATCTTGGATTTCTGGATGGTTCCTAAAACTTCAGAAAAGCGCCGAAATTGAACGAGAAGTGATCAAAACCAATAAAGAAACACTAATATGAGCTAAAATATGAATTAAAAGTAACAAGAAGGAAAGTGATTTTTTTCAATTCAAAAAGGTATTTCCTATCTTTCTTAATAAACCTACCTGTTAAAAATTGTTTGATATTATCACATCGAAACCAATCTGCACTCAATGAACACATCAAATCGTGGTGTGCTAAAGCTTGTTTATTACCATTTTATCATATTTTAAAATAGCGTAATTTTTTTCCATAATGGGCAATTCTCAGGTCACGTTTTCTTCATACAAGACCGTAATTAAAATTATAAGTCAAGTCAATGTGAAGTCGATCGAAACAGTCATTTATATACACTCCATTGCAAAAACGTTGACACCTAAAAAACCATAAACCATGAACGATGAGACCCAACGGATTTGTGGGTAGTGTTTAAAAATTGGCCCTTGTTGGCCAACTTGACACTTTTAGGAAGCGTGGGCAGTTTCCATCATTCACCACGTGCAACTAATTTTGGCTAACAACCGTCGCACCGGAATAGAATATTATGCAAATAAATATTGTACATTTATACCCATAAAGCCATTGGGTTTCACCGTTCACGGTTTATGATTTTTAGGTTTCAACGTCTTGGCAATCGAGTGTATACTCGACTGAATATACGCAGTTCAATGCAAAGCGTGATCGCAGATGATGCTGGGGACCCTATGGAATTATGGGGTGATCGATGTATGCGGATGCTAATTAGAGCAAATTAGCATTCGCATACTTCGTGTTTTCTCTTTTTTCCGCGAGAAAAATGTAAAAAAAGACCCAAGCGCTTTTATTTCCTAATTCCTAATAAGTACATAGATCAAACTCTTCCCAGAAAGCTGTTACGTTTTATCCTTCCTGGTTTTATCTGACATATCTTTTTTGCATTCGAGTGTATTTAAGTTATGTTTTAAGCATTCACTGTTACAGAACTGCTTTAAAACTTACGTTTTAGCGACGCTTTCATCGCTTCTGCAATCTTCTTCCCCCAAGCTGTACGTTGCAAAATTCCAAGCAGAAACAAAAACATGCACAGCATAAACGATTTTACATTCAAATTTTAAACAAACCCTAAGTGAAGGATGATCAAAATCATTGGAAATACTTGAATTCAAACTTTAATCCAATCCAACTGGACGCACCGTCTTCGAAATAACCGTAGACTTAAAACATGTATGGCATAAGACACGTTTCTTTCGAAAATCCTTTTTTTCAAACCGTTTAATGCAACATTTAACTGAATATGTTGCATTTAAATGTAATACGTTTATCTTATATTTTAGGTTATGTTATGTTACTGCAGCTATAATACGAAATGTGCCCTGAGAGAAGGACCGTGACAGCAAACCTAACCAAAATTAATTGTTGAAATTAAAAACGCCTGTTATTAATTCGTAAGGTTAATCCCTAGGGTATAAAGCTACGGCTGATAACTATTTTACTCACAGATCCAGGGTTTAATAGCCTGAACAGCTGTATCTTCATCATCTGGCAGTGCCATTGGATCGATCGGCTGAACTATGTGCAAAATAAAGAAATAAAAATTAAAAAAAATACACCAATTTAAAAAAAAAATGAAAAAAAAAAAAAAAGAAAAGAGAGGGTGAATTTATTTATTTGTAAAGTGACGTCACTGATTTTCAATGTGACCATATCTGATATGTACCCAAAACTATATAATATCGTCAAGGGTTGCTAAAATAAGAGCGACGTTTTAAAACAAAAATTCCACTTTATGATGAAAATGCCTATTAAGGATAGGCTTCCATGACAACTTGACGTATATAGGACAAAAGAAAAATGAGCAGTCACTGAATCTTTGGACTCCCTAGTTAAAATATCCCACCCCTCCTCTCAGTGACCTTGTACCTTTGGTTTAACCGTTGGAAATATGTTAAAACAGAATAAAATTATTGGATATCATTATTAGTACTACTCACCACCTAGACTGGTAGCGCAGATTACTGACAGGAACAGAAGCGGCAGAGGATTCATTTTCCTGTAAAGATTCCGTAAAAGTAATTAAAAGCTGCCGACTTAAGTTTTACGTTTAACAGCTTGCCAGTTACTTGACATCCTCCGCAAGAAATGGTTTCAGATAGACCTAAACCGTTTCCCGTATTGTTTTAAATATTGACTATATATATATTTTTTTATAAATACGCGTTGCAGTGTTTTCAATAGGCCTAAGAAATATTGAACGTACATTATGGGTAGGTAACGTAAAAAAGAAAAGGAATATAACATTGTGGTCAAATGGTTTGGAGCAAGCATGTTGCCATTGTACATGTGGATAAAAATACATCCACGAATTTTATTTATACCACAATGAAAAAGGAAATGTAACACAGATAAAGCGAAAAAAAATCGTATATTTTCATTGAGATATCATCTTATTGTCGTCAATATCATGATCAGAAAATTTACATGGTTTGTGTTTTCGCGAAATTAACGACAGAACTGAAAAATGGAAATGAAAGAACAATAAATTTGTTTTTGTTTATGAGTTACGTTTAACTTTATATCAGTTCCAAATTCGTATTGGTCAGATAAAGTAGGAATTAAGAAAAAAGTATTATGTTACGCCTATCGCTACAAAAAAATGGTCCTAACTACATGTGAAAATATTATCCGGGAAACTTCCTAGAAAAAAAAAAACTTAGACAAATAAATCAAAGAGCTCAAAAACTTCTTACAGAGAAAAAAAAAAACCCTATGTCATCACTAATCAAGATGTTTTCAAAGGACCCATTTCATTAAGGAACAATAAAAAAATGGAGTGTAAAAATATTTCTATCGTAGCCAACCTCTCTAATCTATTAGAAGGTGCTTGAAAAAAGTCTCATTGACACTCCGGAAAGATATTAATCTAAACAACACTTACCACCTACTCCAATGGTGTCCACAAAACGGAATGCTAAACGATTTGCTAACATCTCGTTTTATTGATTCGGAGAATGTTACAGAGCATAATCTGCCCTTATTTGGTTGAATAGTAAAATGTAAAATATTTGGACTCCGGCAGGTTACACTGCAAACTTAATTTCAGCGTTGTACCCCTAAACTACAAAAAATGTGTTCCTTTGTTGTTCTGTCAAAAAGCCATCAACTTGGTAAGTAATAATTAAATTTGGAGAAGGGAGTAAATTATCTTCAAACCAATGTCTTGTGCGTGCAAAAAAAGGGAAAAGAAAGAATTTTCTCCGTATTTGTGTTCCTCTTCGCCAAAACCAAAAAAAAAAAATTGTTAGGCTGTGTATTTTTGATCGTTCAACAGTAATCTTTTTGTCTCACAATAGTGTTACCTAGGTGTCATACAATCAATTGCGCGGATCCCCATCAATGTGACACTGTGATACACTCATGTTACAGTGATTAATTTCGTAATTATCATGTTAAACCACGATGAACAACAACTGCCAGGACCTTCTATTTCTTGTTACATTATTTTCTTCTTCTTCTTCTTCTTCTTCTTCTTCTTCTTCCTCTTCTTGTTCTGTTTTCCATTTTTTTTTTTTTTTTTTTGGAGGGGGGGGGGGGGGGGGGGGCATGAACTGAGGGTATATTAATTCCTGTAAGGTAGAAAACTTGCCATTGAAGAGAAGTCTCGAGACTCCAGCTATCTGAAAACTTAAATGTTATTAGCCTACCTTCCCTTTATATTCCTGTCGGAATGTCGCCATATTAATTATTTATGTTATTCGTTTTCGTCCATCGCGCTTAAACGTTTGGTAAAAGAACAAATTAAATCACAGAGAACAAATTAAAATTACTGACAAGAATGAGAAAATTACTCTTCTCTTTTAACATTTTGGGTTTAGTTGAAATTTAAATGGAGTCTGTTTTTCTTTTTTTAGTTTTGCCGTTTCTCTATCTAATTACACTATAGTTCAAAAACTCATTGGGAATATCAAAACAAAATAGAATTGGACACCCGAGCGTTTTAACGCTATTTAGCAACGTTCTATTTGAAAATGAATTCGTACGAGCCCAACCATATTATTATTATGGAAATTAAGGAGAGATGTAAAAAGTTATTTGTTAAGAACTTGGTTGTGATTTCCAGCATCTTCAAATAACACTAAGTTTGACCTTTTTTGTGTGTGGAAGAAATTCGAATGTCAGACAATAAATGTATGTGATATCACTATATACATCTATCTGTCAACAAGAGTGTAGCTTGAGTTGAATTCTCTGGACTAAACATTTAACTAAAAGTCCGTCGTTATTCCAATGAATGGTGATCTGACATGTTTGCATGATAGCAGGTTGCATTTCTGAGGGAAACGTTTACGCTGTGGGAATATTTGACACCTGTATTCTGCTTTAACTGAAACCATTACCCTGATAAGCTAAGAACTTCGCTCCAGTCTAATCGTAAATAAATTTTTGAGAAGCTTTTTATACTTTGTGAATCCTATACCTATTACTGATTTTTTGACCAGAGTATTTCCATAAATTATATAACCAATGACAATTGTGTTCGAGTTGGTGGACTCTGGTATTCATTGATGCCTTAGTTGTGGATTTACTTTTTTAAGTTAGCGTTTTCGCATTAGGTTACCGAAGACAGCGTGTAGCAATTTTAATGCGCTACAAATGTTGCAATCGAAGAAAAAATACGATCAGAATAGACTATCTATTAGTAATTGTGCCACTATGATAGAATTCTGGTCCACAATATCTAACTCATGACTTTCGCTTGTGTTAATGTTACATATCTTTGCAGATATTTAAAATGAACCTTGATATTAAAACAGCCGCTATAAAGTTATCCACAAAAATCAATAGCAATAACAAGTTATAACTCTCAGGGCTCTCACTTTCATCAGCTGCATTCAGTGAAATATTTTTAGTGTATTGCAGCAGGTCACATTGAAAAAAAAAAAAAGAAAAGAGGAACCTAACGCCACCCTCTTAAACATTGACAAAAACGATAAACCTGTCTTGTGCTCTAACAACGACTTCAATCTTAAAGCATATTTTTGGCACTTCTTGATTGTCACCTTTCTAATAAAACTCTTCAGCTTTCTAAAAAAAAACATTATTGTAACCACTCGTTTACGCTACAAAAGAAAAATATCAGGACAGGATGATTGAAAATTGACAATGAGAGTGTTAAGTTCAGTTGCCTGAGGATTTCTATCAGGAAAATGGAATTGTAGATGTGTGTTCACGTTTTCCCTATTTTGGGAAAATTGGGAATTATTGATGATGTTTTTTCCCCAGAAATGACTTATAGTTGATATTTTTTCTCGGTGCTCTGAGCAATTCAATTACGTTTAAGCAATTAAAGTTATAATTACTTAGCCAGGTGAAATATTGTGTGCACCTTTGACAAGCCTACAATAAATTTCCCACGAGGATGGCCCTTTAACTTATCAACTTCTTAAAACACCAAGAGAAATGGAAGAATAGAACTAATTAAATAAGCTCAAAGAAGCGTTCAAAAACCTACAATAGTTCTCCCTCTACGTTCATAAAAGCTCCACTTCGGTTAAGACTTGATGATTTTTTCGGAGAAGGCAACAAATGCACCTCTGTCCATTAATCTTTGGTTCTTGTGGCCGTTTGGAGAGTTCAGTTGCGTCTTAATCTCCTTCGTATTGTCACTGGCCATTCATCGTCAAAAGATGTTTTATGGGAAGCTTGTTTTAAGCCAGAGGTTTCAGGAAGGAAAAGTTTGTTACACCGATTGTTGCTCCTGGAAATATGCCATATGTTTGCATGGCCTCTTGAACGGTAATGGCACATAACCAGTCTTGCAGAATGTCTTCCAGTGCTCCCTTTTGTTTTATCTTGGAGTTTTCTTTCTCGCTGAGTATTTTAGATATCTGACGTAGCTGTTGATGCGATATAACGGCGTAACTGTTTAGACTTTCATAAGGCACTCGTGTTCATTCAATTGCATGTGCCATACTTTTTTAGGAGACTATCCGTAAGCGTTTTGATGAGGTTTTCCTGATTGAATGCTTGATCGAATTTCTCCGTGGCGTTTGAGAGAAAATCGCCGATTTTGTTCTTCCCCATTGAAATAGATGTTCAAGAACTATAATTTTTAATTTAAACTATAAGATTTTCCCCTGTGGCAAATGAATAAGAGGAAAAGCCTCTCCTGGTCGCCTGAAATGAATTATTTAAAGCAAGAAACTGGGAATTTCCTGTCACCTGTATCGTCCGCATTTGGACGGTCCAAATCTCACTAATGCTAATTTTCCTAGCTTAGCCGGGTCTTGTTTTCCCTTTTTGTTTTCGAGATATTATTCACAAGGTCATGATCAGAGCTTCATCTTCACTTCTCAAACCGTGATCACCAAACTTCATCTGCCTTGCTTCGTGTCTGGCTCGGTGTCTCAAGTGGAGAGTAAAAAAAGAAAAAAAAAATTTGCGCAAAGGGGCATAGGAGTCATGGATACCGAAATGGTTCATCAAGGATGCTTTTAAACTCTTCATTGCAAATGCCAGTTTCTCATTTGGTTTGCTGGTTCTACCCTGTTTTCTGAGTCCCTACCACTTGGAATCCTATAAGACATTGAATTCTTCGTGTTACCGCACTATGCAAATTTATTAAATTATTTTCTCTTTTCTTTGTTCTATTATCTCGTTGTCTTGGGCAATATGGAATTTAGCTCCTTTTTGTATAAATTTAGTTTAGCGGCATTCTGAACTTCATTTCTAGTTTATGTTCTTGGTGTTTTGACATATCTTTGTAAAGCTTCTGTATTTTGGCGTCGTATCCTTGCGGTTTAGGATCTAGTATGGAGAATCACCGATAAGGTTTCGTCGGCGTTTCGTTTTGTTTTGTATCGTTCCTTACTGATATGTCATTTTTCCTTTTGGAACTGTCTGAGGCTGGGACGGGCTGGTTTATTTTTCCCGTACAGCAAGTATCTTATGGTGACTCCAGTAATAAAAATCTTGAAGTGAGAGCTGGTTGATTTAGCAGATACACTTCCCCTTGAGGATGTTTATCTTGGTATTGATATTATCAAAGTGCGGGCCGGGTGCTTCTTGACAAGGAATAAATTGTATCAGGTTCGCATTCTGTGTTGTTCTTTGTCTGCACTCTAATGCACTAGAAATTACATAGACGACTTTCGAACGGAAGCTTAAGACTTCGTCTTTTGCCACATTTCCTGAGAATCTCTGAAATAAGTTTATATGACACATGATTGTTTTCTTTACAGCGTTGTATTTTTATTGACGTTTGATGAAGAGAGAGAGAGAGAGATCAGAGAGAGAGAGAGAGAGAGAGAGAGAGAGAGAGAGAGAGATCAGAGAGAGAGAGAGAGAGAGAGAGAGAGAGAGAGAGAGAGAGAGAGAGAGAGAGAGAGATCAGAGAGAGAGAGAGAGAGAGAGAGAGAGAGAGAGAGAGAGAGAGAGAGAGAGAGAGAGAGAGAGAGAGAGAGAGAGAGAGAGAGAGAGAGAGAGAGAGAGAGAGAGAGAGAGATCAGAGAGAGAGAGAGAGAGAGAGAGAGAGAGAGAGAGAGAGAGAGAGAGAGAGAGAGAGAGAGAGAGAGAGAGAGAGAGAGAGAGAGAGAGAGAGAGAGAGAGAGAGAGAGAGAGAGAGAGAGAGAGAGAGAGAAGTAGCTGGACTACTCAATTTTTCACTTCTGTTAATGACTGGCCATGGCGGAAACGCCAAAACAAATGTGCATACAAGAGCTTCTTGACACCATTATCTTCTGGAAGAGCCAAAATCTTCGGGAAAGTGTAATCGATCTTCTTTGCCTAATCGAGTTGACATTTGGTGCAGATATCACCTATCACTGACTATTAAATGCTGGCCAATCTCAGGAGGATGTTCTCACATATTACTTGTAACATTTTATACATTATTAATTTTTTTTAATTTCTTCGCTAACTATATTCGAAAAAAAAAATTTAAACAAGAGAGGATCTTGAAAGTGCGACGGAAAAATGAAATTCCTTATAGAGCACAAATGTCTGCCCACAGGAGGACCTTGAAAGCTCGACGGAGAAGAAAGAAATTCCTTACAGAACAAGGTAACCGGGTACCTGTAACCCTTTTGGAATTCGACTGTAATTTCACGGTTGCAATTCCATAGGATGAGTGAAAATACCACGAACATTTGTCTCGTCGATTCATTTTATCTAGGGAGGTCCCACAACTGAATTTGGTAAATTTCTTAACAAATAACACACATCTCCTTGCGGACTTGTCATGTAGGCTTTCCGACATCGTTAATTGAAATAGCTGTATTAACATATTACTTGTAACGCAAAATTGAAACCCAAAAGCATCAAATTCCTTTCCATAATAAGTGCTTCTTCGTACGAAATTCAAAGCTAGCAAAATTGGACTGCTGTTTGAGAAAATTGGCCATAGCATTTTTCCAAACTTACAACCGAGTGTCGCGAATAGCTGGTCATTTACTTTTCAAATATATAGTTATGTGCTTTGCCTGCGAACTTTGTTTTATAAATTACTAGAAAAAAAGAACACTATCAACTAAAAGGAGTATCACGGCGTTATAAAAGCGTTTCTTTTCATATTTTCTGAAAAGCATAACCGCACTAATTAGGCCATTTATATGATGTTCTGGACCCATTAAAGGTGTTTCAAAAATAATATCGTATTTCATAAAGATGTAAAACGCATCACGAACGGCTACTGAGTATTATATGTAAATTGAAAAATAGTGAATACCGTCCCCCTAGAAAATACATTCTAATATATAGTTTATCATTAGCAACTCTATACCATATCAACTAATATTTTCAAAGTGATAAATAAGCCATACATACTCTCATAAAATGAAGCTTTGCAGTCCTTGTCTCTAAAGAATAGATCTCAGAATGAGCAATTTAACACTAGATGCTTTCATGTTATTGGAAAAATTGCGATGCTATTTATTATTTAAAACCAAGTTTCCTAACAGGTGAATTTTTCTTATGCTGTTTAAGCAGGTTTACCCAAAAAGGCTAACAAAAAATATAATAAAAATACCTTTGAAAGTTGGCGAGACGTGCTCTGTTGAACAATTATCATCTATCTTTTAAAGACAATAATTTTAACCCCAAAACTTTACGACTAAAGAAATAACCTAGTTTTTAATCGACCGTCGCTTTTGCGACATCGCTTCTAGTAAAACCTACTTTTAAGAACACGTACGTCGTACGACATTTCTAATGCGGTCTTGCAGCCTTGAAGTTTTCGTGTAGGCTTTCCGATTTCGTTATTTGAAATAGCTGTACAAGTTACTTGAAACGCAAAGTTGAAACCAAAAGCATCAAATTCCTTTCCATAATAAGTGCTTCCTCGTACGAAATTCAAAGCTAGGAAAGTGGACTGTTGTCTGAGAAAATTGGCCATATCATTTTTCCAAAATTACAAGCAACTAGTGTCGCGAATATCTAGTTATTTACTTTTTAAATATATAGTTATGTGCTTTGCCTGCGAACTTTGTTTTATAAATTACTAGAAAAAAAGAACACCATCAACTAAAAGGAGTATCACGGCGTTGTAAAAGCGTTTGTTTTTCATATTTTCTGAAAAGCATAACCGCACTTATTAGGCCATTAATATGATGTTCTGGACCCATTTAAGGTAATTCAAATATAATATCGTATTTCAAAAAGATATAAAACGCATCATGAATGGCTATTTATTAAGTATTATATGTAAATGGAAAAAATAGTGAATACCGCCCCCCTAGAAAATACACTCTAATATATAGTTTATCAGTAGCAACTCTATGCCATATATAACTATTATTCACCGAAGTGGAGGTAAATATCCATCACTTTCACCGACACTGAGATGAATAATTGTTTTAGTATATAGCACACAAACTGACAGAAAACCTATTTTATTTCTGACAATATACCGACAAATGGTATGAAATTTTAAAATCTCGCGCGCAAGACGGCATGTGATTTCTTATTGTAGAAAGTTCCGTCTTGCTTTCTTGCAGACAAATAAAACTTTTAATTTGGAGACACTTGTTAAGTTCCTACAGTGTAATTTCTTCAATTTTTCTGTGAAATCCGTCTTGTTGTTGAAACCATGCTGAAAAATGTTTGATGTTTTATTGTAATTTTAGTGCTCGGTAGTTTTCGTAAACAAGGGATTGTACTTTCATTTTTCGCCTTCGAATATGTGACCCTCCACGGGAAAACAGGGACAAAGGTGATAGCACGCTAGCAACACGCTTCCACTTCAAAACAAAAGAATTTGATTTTAGCACGCTTAGATAGATAGATAGATAGATAGATAGATAGATAGATAGATAGATAGATAGATAGATAGATAGATAGACAGACAGACAGACAGACAGACAGACAGACAGACAGATAGATAGATAGATAGATAGATAGATAGATAGATAGATAGATAGATAGATAGATAGATAGATAGATAGATAGATAGATAGATAGATAGATAGTTTAATGATCAATACATTGCAGCCCGAAGGCTGACGCTTAAGGCGTGTTCAGAATCTTGCCCCATTACTGAATCTTTTGTTTTACAGGACACGCTAAAAACAATAAAAGCATGACCTACCGAACAAAGAAGCGTGATCCATCGAACAAAAAAGCGTGTTAAACTTCAAAACAAAAGCTGTGTGTGAAACACACCAAAGCGTGACAACTTAACTTTTATTTGAAGGAGACATTCGGAAAAAAAAAAAACTTTTTCGTCATGCTGTCAACTTGCCATCCTTTATTCGGAAAAAACCGAAAACTTCGTGCTATGGATTTGCATCAATCCTTCTCACAATTGGTTGACACGATTAAGATTTAACGAGCTAAAAATATATTTTTCTCTACCGGGTAGCGTCAAGTGCATTTGTGTACGTGTATGAGAAGTACCGGTAAAAATTGTAAACATCAAAAGAACAAGAAACATTCCCCGCTTTTTCGCTTCAAACAAAATTAATTTCAAACATGATTTTCTATCACTTGGAAAGGACATTCAAATCCCACAGCACGCTAACATGCTTCTGAGCAAATTTTGAGCGTGTTTTGTTTTCGGCAAAATGAAACTTGATCTACGTTTTTCTGGTTACCTAGCACGTGACACAGATTTGCCCATGATAAGAATTTCGAATGTGTTTCCTCACCGTAGAAAAGTGAAAATAGCAAGGTTTCTATCACAGTTCGAGCTCACTTTGTTTCTCGATACAGTTGAATGTGGTGTGGTTTATCAGAGTCATTCATAATGAGAAATTTATCGGAAGTGTAAACAAGAGAATTCGCTAAAGTATGACACGCGTAAGCGCTGCAAAACGGGTACAAAAACGAAGAAAAATTAATGTTTTTCAATCTGACGGGAAAAGTATTATGCAAGTTTAAGCGCCTCTGTCACGTCACTTGTGTCACGGCAAATTGAATGACATTTTGGTTCGTTGGAAACTAGGAGCTGCTCAACTGTCTTCGCAGGAGCCTATAATCGTGTGGAAAATATTCAATAAGCTTTGAAAATGACGTGCCTGATATATATCCGTACACTTCTTCAATCTTCGGCAATTTTTTGGTCGGCAATATAGATGTAATAGTTGTGCTGTATCTTCGAGATCAAGTTTAAAGTAAGTAAAATGAAAATTTTTGCTACTTTGACTTTCATTGTTAATTCACAGTTCGAAAGGGATCGCCCATTGAACGCAAATCAGTCGCGTTTATTTATGAACTTTGCTCAAACTTTCGTCTCAACAATGACAGCTGAAATGACTTGGTGTTGTTTCTGTTATTATTCAAGCGTGTTCTTGAAAGTTTTAGCGTGTTAAAACGCACGCTAAGCGTGACATCGAGCACACTTATCGAAACAGAAGGTTTAGCGTGCTAATTATTTCCAAACAAAAGGTAGTGTGTTCTAAATTGTTCTGAAATTAGTATGCGCATATTCGTGAATCTAGACACGCTAAGCGTGCTGTGTTAGCGTGTTGTAAGCGTGCTATCACCTTTGTCCGTGTTTTCCCGTGGAGGGTCACATATGAGGTATTCTACGAGCTATTCGCTTGTGTGGTATATAATAACTAATATTTTCAAAGCGGTAAATAAGCGATACATACTCTCATGGAATGAAGCTTTGCAGTCCTTGTCTTTGTAGAATAGAACTCAGAATGAAGAATTTAACACTAGATGCTTTCATGTTATTTGGAAAATTGCGATGCCATTTATTATTAAAAACCAAGTTTCCTAACAGGTGAATTTTTCTTATACTGTTTAAGCAGGTTTACCTGAAAGCCAAAAAAAAAAAAAAAAGTCAACTAAAAATACCTTTGAAAGTTGGCGAGACGTGCTCCGTTAAACAATTATCATGTGTCTTTTAACGACAAAATTTTTGCCCAGAAACTATAAGACTAACGAAACAACCTAGCTCTTAATCGACCGTCGCTTTTGCGACATCGCTTCTAGTAATACCTAGTTTTAAGGACCCGTTGGTCATGCGACATTTCTAATGACACCCATTTATTCTAGCAACGGGTACCAACGCAACGCACCGATTATAGTAATGCCCCTCTCATCGGTCACCTACGCCAGGCCCCAGTTGTTCAAAGGCCGGATAACTTTGTCCTCTGGATAAGTCACTATTCGGGGTCTAAAATATACTTCACGTTAAACGTTTTCCAAGGTTTTGGTACACTCCTAAACTAGACTGTGGTTAGAGTGTGCATATTCGCTTGTACACGACGAAATACTGAAATCTTTGCACAGATTGAAACTGTCGGATAGTGACTTATCCACTGGATAAAGTTATCCGGCCTTTGAACAACTGGGGCCTGACCTCTAGGTTTCGCTGCGTGAAAACTTCACTTAAGGCAACTTCCTTTATGACGTCACTATGATGTCAAGAACGTAACGCATGGTAAGCCACAAAATCAACCCCACCCTCAGGTAAGCGAAGTTTATTTCCACATTTATGGATGTATTTTAGATACCTTTTAGAATTAAAGCGAATTTTCCACATAACGGCTGTAAATCGATCTTCATTTTATCACACACTGAGTTTGTAAGAAAAAAAATGGCCTTGGAAATTTCCTTGGCCGTTTTGTGTTTAGAAGAAAAAAAATGGCCTTGGAAATTTCCATGGCCATTTTGAGTTTGTAAGAAAAAAATGGCTTTGGAAATTTCCACGGCCGTTTTCAAGGCTTGCATGTTTAACACCCTTTCTTGCCAAAAATTACCAAAATTTTCAACGCCTTGGAAATTTTTCGAAAAAATAGGACAATTTGTGCAATAAATTTTTGTTTCTGGCAATAAAATTAGTTAATTGCTAATTTCTTGCCACTTTGCTTTTGCAAAATGTTTGACATTTAGTGAAAAACATGCCATACTACCTTAAACTGGTAATTTTTACAACAATTCTTGTTATTTCTGACATGCTGGTTTTGGCTAAAAGTTGCAAAAACAGCGCATACTGGCCCAATTTTTGAAAGTGCTACTAGCTAGGAAGTTGGCAAATATAAGCCATAAGAGCCTCATTATTGCAAACTTTACCTAATATTTTGGCACTTTTTTTACCCGAAAGTGCCAATTTTGTGCAAAAAAAGGCGTTTTAGAATATCACATTTGGTTTTAGAACGTGTTATTAATTTTTGTTTGACTTCATATTTCAGGCATGTCCAATACTCACCACTTGTTCGAGTCGTGAAAGCAAGAATTCGAGTCGTACGAGTCGAACGACTGGTGCCAGTGGTGAGTGCGATACTTTTCATGAAAATAACATGACCTGCGATTTGTTGAAACTGCATCTGATTAAAGAAGGTCCTGGCCTAGACAATTCGTACGAGTCGTACGACTCGTTCGGGTCGTGAAACTGCATCTCATTAAGTAAGGATTCTAGCCTGCCGAAGCAACAAACGTAAATAAAAACGCCATTGTTGAAGTATGGGACGAAAATATATAACAAAGAAACGAAAACAAGGCAACGATAGAGGCAATGGAGGAAAGAAGTAATCGATAAATGCACTGTATGGCTCGTTCTAAAAACACGGCAGCCGAGGTACCAAACACACCGTTCTTGTTCCTAAAGTAGGGAATTCAAAGAAATAACAGAAAACAAGCCAGCTTTTTTTCCATGTATATCCCCTTCTTAAACACGCCTGTTGAAGTAACAGACCTAAATTAAAACACACCCTTGTTGAAGTATGGAACGGAAACAAATAACAAAGAATACAACGCAACGATACAGGCAATCAAGCGTGAGACCACAGACACGACACACACACAATGTATATGCTTCGTTCTATGAGCGTTCTCGCCCTGTTTACTCGGCATGCGTTGCGTAATAAACGCTTGTAAAATAGAAACTCTCCGTAACACGCCTTCATTTTGTGTGCTCTTTTCGAATGGAATACTCGGGCGCTATAATCTTAGTCTTATCTTGGAATTCAAATAAAACGCTTGGCTGTGTGTCTCAACAATCCTCACTTGACTAGATTATTTTGAAAGACTTTATTTACCAAATAAACAAAAAGGTAGAAATGACGGGGAAAACCACATCACTGCTGCACTCTGGGTGTAATTTCACTTGATATAAGAGAGCTTAAACAAACTTTATTTAGTTGAAATGTAATTTTCCCGGAGCTTATGTTGAAATATGTTGACGTGAACATTAATACAATTGTTTCATCTTGGAAATGCTCTGTTTCTTCAGTCAAATAGCTGCTGACCAAAAAGAACGCTATTGCGCACTAGCACTGGGCGCGCGCATTTATAATTATGCTACGTCATAAAGGTAAATTTACTCGGAGTTTTCGGAAAACGTTTGAAAAAGCGACTATCAAAAAAGAGAGAAGCGAAAAGCTAAAAAAATGGCCTCTGGCCGTCCATCAGGTTAGTAAGCACGCCTTAAGAAGTCATAAGTTAAAGGCTCTTATATTTTCGCTTTGACTTGGCGGTTTTGCTCGACACAGACTTCCCGTAAGCGTTTTCGAATCCTGCCGGAGAAAAATGAACTTCGCTCCTGCACTTTTCGCTGCAATGTTCGCCAACCTTCATTTGCCGAACATAACATTTCCGAAGCCATTGATCCTAAGGTAATAACTGAGAATTTTAAATACAGTAGGGACGCAATGTGTTCAGGAGTTATTTTGTGATAAACACAGGAAAACTATACACCGCTGCAAAATTCGTTTTTGATTCCAATTCAATACATCACATAACTTCCATGTGTTTTTAAAGAAAGATCGATTTAAGAACTTTAAACGATATATTTTATGGAGTGTTACGCATTTACGAAAAGATGCAAACACTTTTTAGTTGTATTTAATTGTTTATTTTTTACGCCTGCTATGGTTACGCTAGAGATTAAAAAAATCATTTTATTACCTCATTCCAAGAATGCGCGCATCGAATTCCAAATGTCATTTAATTGACGTCATAAAGGAGATTTTCTTGGAATGTTCGGAAAATGTTATTTTATAGGATTGTTATAATAATAATAATATCAAAAAGTATTAGGAATGGGTTAAAAAAAAAAAAGAGACAGTTCGGGTATAAACCTTCTTCAGTGTGGAGAAAACCGTTGAAATACTAAACCAGAGACACGCGCGCATATGACTAGTAGCGCGCGCATGCATTAAAAGTTACAATTCAAGTAAAGCTAAAATTGATGCTAAGTTCATCCGGCTGAACAGTTAGCAGTTGAAAAATCATCCTAATATCATACTGCTTGCGCTGGAGGTTTGTCCCATTGGATAACTGCATACCCCGCACCCGGATATCTGAAACTATACTGTGACCCATGGAGTTGAAATGTTGGGCAACAGGGCACCCAGGAGTGATGTTGTTTTCGGAAAATGTTGACGAAAGAAACGCCGTGAATAAAACATTAATCTCGTTCCCAGATGTTTGTCTTCAGAGCAAACATCTGCTAAAATCGATCATGTTCTCAAATCTGCCTGGTCAATGAAAATGGCCCAATGCAAGTTGCGTCTTGTCGAGTCAGCCATTTTCTCACTACCTCTCAAATCTTTCAACTTTGCACGCGCTGATATCCAAGGCTTACAAACAACCTATCTTGGCACTTCTTTCCTTCTGTGAAAGTAGTTTTTGAATCGATTTGACTTTAAGGTTTCATTAAACTGTAACAGGCTCTTATAAACGTAACATATTTTAACATTGTTGTCTAAAATTGTTCTGAAATTTTTGCTTGGTAATCTGACCCGTGCAACTAAGTTGTACGCATGCTATAGCGCCCGAACATTGTGTACCATTGTCAACAAAAAGCTAGCGTGTTAGGTGTTTTCTGGTAACACCCGAACTTTTAAGTTAAATAAATAAATATAAAGTCATTTCATTGGTTATTTCTAAAACTTGGAGTAAATCTTCCTAAGTGATATGGGAAGATTAACTTGGAGGTTTCGAACTCAATAAGGTTTTAAAAGCGCCCAATCTTACTAAAGCCAAAAAAAAAAAATAAAATAAAAAAAAAAAATAATAATAATAATAATAATAATAATAATAATAATATTAATAATATTAATAATCACCCAATAAACAGCCACAAAATAACTTCTAAATGCTTTTCATTTTTACAGACTCGCTTACTTTTCCAATTCCCGTTGACAATTCAGCTTGTCATCGACACTGAGTTGATCTGTGGCTTCTTGACTCCTTGTTTCTAAGAACAATCTAAGTTTTTCAAATGATTGTGTTTCATAACAACTGATGACAGCTTGTCGCGCAAATAAGTCCAACGTTTCACTCAATCGTGAACAGTTGTCTACATTTTAGTTTTCAAAATCATTAAAAATCGATTTGTAGTGACAAAAATTTGGAAAGGTGGGGGGTGGGGGGTTGAGAGCAGCATGCCAGTATTGCCATTTTGGAGGAAATTCCAGAAAAGATGTTGTATGTGGCCGACCGATATTAATTGACTTAAATCGCTTTCGTTTACTTAGTATAGGGAAGAAAAATTGGAAGAGTCCGTCATGTGAATCTAAAAGCAATAAAATCTGTTATTATTTTAGATCGAAGGAATAATTTCTTCGAGATGGAAAAAAAGTTGAATCGTCAGGAACATGATAATAAGGTAAGTACATTATGATATATTAAATACAGTCGGACCTCTATTAAGCGGCCACCTTTTAAGCGGCCACCCTCCATTAAGGGGCCACTTTCCAAAGTCCCGAATTATTATTTTTTTAGTGCTGTATTCGATACCTCTATTCAACGGCCAACCTCAATTAAGCGGCCAGTTTTCAAAGTCCCCAGGGTGGCCGCTTAAAAGAGGTCCGACTGTAGAAAAATAAGAAATGCAGACAAAAAAATTCTTCTTCTCTTCGATTAAAATTTCTTCGAAACGAAGAAGAAATTAAATAGAGGATATTACATGGCCGCGCGGAGATACGAAATTTCTCTTCGAGTGTTGAAAAATATTTCTCTAAGCGGCCATGTAATATTCTATTCATTATTTAAACACCAATGAAATACCAAACCATTTCATTTTCGCTGCGAAAGGCGCGATTTATTATGTAACCATAGTAACGGTGTTATTTTCACGTGTGAAAATAACGTGTTATCTTCATGTGTGAAGATATCACGTTTTCGCGCGAAAGCTCACCTGGTATTTCACTGTTGTTTATATAATAAATTGTCATCAGCAACTGAAATGAAGTAATACACTGTGATATATTAAATGGAAAAATGAGAGATGTGGACAAAAGTTCTACTTCATTTCGAAGAAAATTTCTTGTAAATGAAAATAAAATGTTCTTACTTCATTTTCTTTCTGATTTTAAATTTTTAAATTGTCATCAGCAACAAAATGAAATAAGTACATTTTGATTTTAAAGAGAGAGCTAACAAGTAAAAACAATGCCTGTAATGCTGAGGGAAACTCTATTTGAAATGTTTGAAGGAGAATTAAATGTCATAAGAAAATATAAGGCTGAACTGCTCCAAGAGAGGCGGGTATCTCATGACAAGTTTGAGAGCGATCTGCTGAGATTCTAACGATACTGGAATGATAAAAACTTAATATCTACTTAATTAGACAAGACATGTTCATGATTCTGTGTAAAATTTAGAAGACAACTACTGAGTGCCAAGTGCAGATTTCCGTCCTTTTAAGCCATTTATTAAAGAAATAATTGTTGCAAAGCGAAAGCTAACACAGAACACGTAGGACAAAAAGTATACTTTGTTTTTCATGAAATCGCCGATAGCCTTGTTATTCCTTCGTTCGTTCATTGATTCGTTCGCTCATTTTTCTTCTTTTTTGCCCTTTTTGATCTAGAAGTTAAAAGAGAAACTTAAGTCCAAGGAAGAGTACTTGAAAATGGTCACCAGGGAAACAGAGTAAGCGATAAAATACAGTGCGATGTTTATATATCCATGGGACAGACCACATAGAGCCAACAGCAAACCGCCTCTTTTTCTTCGCTAAGCGTTTGTAGTGTTAAGGTCTCTTAGAAGAGGTGATAGGGTCGTTCAGAGTCACTTAAAGTTAAGCTGAAGGTTGCTGAATTAGAACAGTGTAGCAGGTGCCAATTGCAACTCGCCTATTTGCCTCCTCCAACCGTTTAAATTGCAAAATACTAAGAGCAGGCGACGAGGTGTTTTGGAGGCACACAAGACAAATCTCAGCTTTCCAATAAGTATAGATTATTTTATACCTACTGATTGATCGAGCCGATTTGGACAAATATGAGAAAGGATTTCGAAATTAGCGAATGGACGAAAATCGGCCGATTTATGAAGATTTGTGGCAATGCTCGAATGTAAGTATTTTCAAAGGCTCGGATCTTTCTCTAGTCAAGAGCTTTTAGTAAATATTATGAGGAAAAAGAATTATTTTCCCATGGAGTGTTTGCGCTTAGTCGATGGGCAGATTAGGAAGTAACCGCCATTACATAACCTTATTTCATTAATTCGTTCCAGCATGCAATACTAACGGTTGACTGAAGCCAAGAAAAAAATTCAGGCCATAAAAGAGAAGGCCCAGGTTTGTAATTTAGAGAAATGAGAATCTTGTTTTTTCTCTAAAAAAAATACACAAACAATGGGGGCTGGTAGAATGATGTGAACTGGGTAAAATGGGGGAAATGATAAAATTAGGAGATGGAAAATGGGTAAAAAAAAAAAAGGAGGGAGAACGGTGAGAACAATAAAAGCAGGGGAACAACTAACAGACAAGGGTGTGAACAGGAAGATGAGGAAGAATAGAGGGATAAAGAAAGGCACATGGGAAGGGCAGACGATGATCTACGGGGAAACCGAAAGAAGTCAAAATAAGATATACAAAACCATGGAACTGGGGAATAGATGCCGGAACAGGGATAAAAGAGGAAACATGAGGCTAAAACAAGGGGAACCTTGGGATATTGTGTGTACAGGGGAAAAGATGCATAAATTGGTGTACGTTCATGGGGGATGCAATGAAATACAGGGACTGGGAATCAGGGATACGAAAACGGGATTGGGGTATTATAGTGGGGAGTCATGTGGGAAGGGGGACAAGGTTATGGGAGATAATGGGGTGAGAAACAAAGAAAGGAACAGGAGATTAAAAATCGTATGAGAAGAAGTAATGGAGATAACGGTTGAGAGCTAAAAGGAAAAGAGACAGTGAGACAAGGGTTGAGGGATAGAGAAGAATTAAAGGATTCAAGAGATTAATAATAATAATAATAATAATGTTTATTGCTTATATTGCGCTTTTTACATTTAAATATGATCATAAGCGCATCACAGCAATAAAATTATACATAATAATCTAATAATAATAATAACAATAAATAAATAACGACTATATAAGAATTGAAACCCTAACAGTATTACAATATATTCATCTTATAAATACTTATAAAGAAAGGAAAAAGCTTGCCTACTGACTAAACTCTATAACATACTACTGAATGCCTCTCTAAAATAATTTTTTAATAGGTCTTTAACATGGTTTTGAAGGTGTTAAAGTCAGTCTGACTTCTGTTTGCCGGCAGGGTATTCCAAGCCCTGTCTCCAAATGCACACTTAAATCTTAATTAAGGATCCTGAAGCAATACCCCTAAATGCATTGAATCTAATGAATAACGTTCGTTACGTCTAAATTGTATAAGATTCAAGTTGGGGGTATAAGAAGGGGGAGGGGGGGGGGGGGGGGTTGAGGGTTAGCAATGTATGTGGGTTGATGAAAGATCGAATTGGGAACTGCTCAATTTTTGTAAATTCACAAGTGTCGCGAATAAACTCAAGACATCATTCTTTCGGGTCACTTGTATATAACTGCATCTTTCATCTGTCAGCAGGCTGATTTATAAAAGCTACAAGAAAGAAACACTGACTTCCACGAGTGAGTATTATCTGATATAATACAACAAAACTTAAAATAATGTCTGCTGATAACTTAGAGAGAAATAACAGGACAAGATCAGTTATGGTGTGTTATTTTTCTTTACAAAATATAAAAGTGTTATTGTATTACTTTGTGTTTCTTTCTAGGACACTTAAGGAGCTGAAAGTTGAAGACAACAATATTCATCACAAAAAGGTAATTTCCTTCTTTTGCCTTTCCAACAAGCAAACTCGCCATTAATTTAAAATGATACAAAAGTGTTCATCTTTTTATCACGACTATCACCATTACAGGCAGTCTTAGATTTAATCGTCGTCATCGTCATTATCATCCTGATTATCCTGAAATCATTCCATTGCCATCTTAATCATCGTCATTGTCACCCGCCATCACCACGTGACCAAACCGAATCATCATCATCATCATCATCATCATCATCACTATCATTACTGGTGGAAGTGTTTTTTCAAAGTTATACCGTATAGGTTTTGAAATTCTCCGAACTTACTACATCACTAATAAGTCCTACTTTATTGCAGAACGACAATGAACTTGTAAAGCATATGTCTTTCAATGGTATTGTCTTTCTCCAATTAAGAAGGAGCCATCACCACGTGACCAAACCGAATCATAATCATCATCATCATCATCATCATCATCATTATCATTATCATTACTAGTGGAAGTGTTTTTTCCAAAGTTATACCATATAGGTTTTGAAATTGTCCGAACTTACTACATCACTAATAAGTCCTACGTTATTGCAGAACGACAATGAACTTGTAAAGCATATGTCTTTCAATGGTATTGTCTCTCTCCAATAAAGAAGGAGTTGGAGAGAGATGACGGGAGGAGACCAGTCATGGTTGGTTATTTTCCAATGAAAAATGTTAAAGTGCTATGGTATCGCGTTGTGCTTCTTTCTAGGAAAGTTCATGAGCTGATCACTTGATCACAAAGTCATCGCTATCATCATCATCTTCATTATTATTATTATTATTATTATTATTATTATTATTTTGTTACTGTCATCAATCAGTGACAGAACTTATTATATAACTAATAACCCCTTTCTCTATTGCAGAAAAAGAATGAAGTAAAAGGTATGTACGTTTATCATCATTTTTGTTAGCTCTAGATGTTAAGAATCAGAAATTGAAAATATTGTGTGACTTAGATTATATTAAAAGTTTCAGCAACATTGAAAAATAACTTTTAAATAAACTTAACTCCATGTTATTTATTTTATTTATACATGGCATTATTGCTCAGAACTATAAGCTCTCTCGTTAGTTTTATTACTTTGTGTTACACGTTAACTCAGCGTACTTTTTTGGATGATTGTAGCAAAACTAGAACGAATTTTGCAAACCTCGCGAAATGTTTATTTAAATAGTCAGTTTAATATTAAAAAGCGCCTTCTTAAAGTATGCACTTCTGTTTATCTGCAGGGATATTGAAAATTTGGTCCAAAAATTGAAGAAAAGAAGCAAGAGGTACCTGATAATGTCATTTACGCTAAACTGTACTGTTATATTTTCTTAGTTTAAGGTTCATATTCAACTTTTCTTGAAACAAATTTAGTTCATGAAGTTCTTATGAGAATAAACCAAATGGTTGTTGATCAGATTAGTTATTATGTTGATCCACAATATTAACCATTGGAAACGTGTTCCCATACATCCCATATCTCGAAGTGCTGGTTAATCATCAGATTAATGGCATTTGCACAAAGTATATCAACGTATTGCAAAAAATATGATCCAAAACTTAAATATAAAGAGACGTCTTCTGTAAAGGGTTTTTTTTAAAAGATAGTCAATTCAAAATAATTCTAAAGCAAATTGGTACATTGTTTATTGATCGTTTTGTTGTTGTTTTAACATGGAGGGAAAAGCGAAAGGCCTCTTTAGATGAAGTGAACGAAAGTTTCCAGGTATGTTTAGTTATTTCACCCGGTCGTAAATTGTTTGCTCTCCTCTGCTTCAAAGTAAAGTTGTTCCTTGTGTTTGTCTTTGCCAGAAAAAGCGTCTTCTCTTGCAGGTTAATTTCAAAGTTAACGGTTCTCCCTCTACATGGATCCTTCACTACCTCACTAAAATCGTTCATTCAGTACTTCCCACCCTCAAAGTTTTTCTTCCTTTTTTTTCTTATTTTCTTTTTTACTCGATCAACAGACCGTCCTGGAAACGAGGCAGCAGATGGAGAGGTAAATATATTGAACAGCAAGTTATATTCTCTGGGCAATTCTATATATCGATTTGCACCACTTATAGATGAATACAAAACTTGACGTGCAATAGTATGGCTCGTTAATATATTCAAATGGAAAAGACGAAATGGTAAGCTCGTTAGGAGCATGGGGAAATGACCTCAGGTTGAACTCTTAAACACGGATTCGTGCGGATAGTATATTAAATACTATTAAAAACTTGTATCAATTTGGGGAATCGGTTATATTCTATTTTGCTTCTCTCGTTTCATATCTTTTCGTTAAGATTGCCTGAGTAATAGCGATTACCTAAAACGTTATGCTAATATTTTTCTTCCTCTTTTCCGTATAGTAAACTGAAACAAATGAAAAGTGAAGGAAAGAGCTGCTAAGAGTAGGTGGGTTCATACAAACTAAAACGGAAATAACTTCCTTGCACTGAGAAGTCACGTGACCCACATCTCCAAAATCAGAAAGTTAACTTAAAATGCAAGAAGCCTGTTAATAAATGATCGCGTTTTGCTGGAGAATGTGGGGCTTTGATGATTGAACTCTTATCTAAAGATCATATTTCCGTTCAACATTAAAATGTAAAGAGGGAAATGGTTTTTATTTAAGTTATCAACTTACTGCCATGCTTATCTATGGATATATTATTTAACTGGCTTATTGATTGATTGACTGATTGATTGAAAGGTTTTTGCTTGGTTGTTGATTGACTAGTTGGATGACTGATTGATTGATTTTTTTTATTGATTGATTGATTGACTGAATAATAAATAAATAAAAAGTCTATTTCTTCACAAGAAAAAAATACATATCTTATGTCACAATAGGTTTCTTGCTTGGTTGATTGATTGGTTTAATGGCTGATTGATTGATTGATTGAAAGTTCTTATTGATTGATTGATTGATTGATTGATTGATTGATTGATAGGTTGATTGCTATGTAGCTTGATTGATTGATTAATTGATAGGTTGCTTGTTGGTTGATTGATTGGTTGGATGGCTGATTGATTGATTGGTTGTTTATTGATTGATTGATTTTAAGTCTAAATTGAAGACATTTTTATTAAGAGTTGCTTACAATACGATGTAAGGATTGTAAGAATGGTAAATAACTATTTTTAATTATTTTTTTTTATTTCTTAGATATACAATTAGTTAGGCGCATTTGATCATATGCACATGCTAATTTGCGCCATACAATATTAATTATTATTATTATTGTTATTATTATTATTATTATTATTAAGTTCATTGATTGATCGATCGATTGATTGATTGATTGCTTGTCTGAATGACTGGTTTGATCTCATTTCATCTCCAAAGTGCAAGAAGCACGCGAAGAGAAGAAAAAACGAGTTTTTTTTTTTAAATATGTGCTTTCATCTGACCAAACGATTGCATTGGTCTTACTATACTGCTCCTTTGGTTGCCAGTGATCCTAAAGTTTATAGACGAATAAGCTTGATTTGTTTTCTGTTTTAGGGAACAATTGGATGTGAACAGCGAGCTTCAAAAAGAGAACGACCAGTTTGTAAGTCTCCTTTTACATATAACTTACATGACCTTTAATTGTAATTATTTTACTGTACGGTTGCGGACCACACGAGATACCACAATCGTTCTAAACCTTAAGACTGAGATATCGCGTAGAAAGAAAAGTATAAATGTGTTAAGATCAGCGATGTTGAGAACACCAGGTGAGACGAATTAAACAAAACACAAACATTGGGGTAGAAAATGGTTTTACACCTTGTGTAGCAGACAGTAAATGTTCTGGTTAAAGTTCTTCGGAGAACAAAAGTTTCGCCTTCACTGTTTTAAGTGCTTTTCTGTTTCATTTGTTTTAGACTGCGGCCTTGGATGAAGAGAACAGGAGATTGGAGGTACCTTGCTTTGGCTACGCTAGCTGATGAATAAATCGCTGCGTAAAGGCAGCTTCTAGACCTCAAACTAAAGAAACACCATTTCTGTATTTCTGCGAAAAGTATAAGTTTTGAATTCCGTAGATTGAAAGAAGAGCAAAAAAAAAAAGAAAAAAGAAAAAAACAAGCAAAGAAGTAAACAAAAACAACAACAAATAAAAAGGAGTAATTCCCAAAATATAACCATAACCATAATGCATTTTTGGAGAAAATTTGGTCACACATGCCATGATATTCCTTTACCGTGCTCCACGAACGAACTTATTTTAAGTGAAGCAAAAGCGCGCTTTAAGCCAGTTTCTTGTAGTTGTTTCGAGTTCTGATTGGTTCATTGTGTTGCTAGCGCTTGTCATGATTGGTTGGAGGGATTATTTTTTTTAATGACACTGAACCGAAAACCACCTTATATTGTCCAAATTGATATTTTTAAAGAAATACTGTTTAGACTCAGTTTCAATTTAACCGAAACACATAACTTCCTTTCATATTATTTTCTCGTCACTTAAACCAGGAACTACTATAAAATCCGAGGAGCTTGTTTTGATCAAAAAACCAACCAGACTATGAACCCTTAAAAGAGGATTTTTTTTTTGTTACCTAAAACTATCAAAAAGAAGCCCGCATAAAATCTTTATTACGTGACTTTATAATTATTTTAAACTTTATAATTTTTTCTACATCCCGCAGGAAATGAAACAACAGATGCAAAGGTAAACGAGAGATTGGTGAAATCTTAAAATCCTCTTCTTTTCTATCTTTTTGTGTTAAATTTAAGGTAGGCTAAATAGTTGTGCTTGTCTTTGTAGAGAGATTGAGGGAATACTTAACAAAATGGAGAACATGGATAAGGTATTAAAACTATGAAAGCTTTTGGTTTTTGTCACGTCGCCAGGAGTCGGGGAAATGCGGTTCATTCGTGGATAGGTCAAACCTAGTTTCCAAAACTTAACGCTGTCAATACAGGAAGCGAGCTGGGGTTCCAACAGTGACGTCAACTTTAATAGCATTTTTCATAACGCGTCCGCGAAGACTGGAAACCAGGCTCAGATGGGGCATAGCTTTGGCTGGATAGAGCTAAACCAAATGAATGGGTACGGGATTCTAGGAATGTGATGTCCGGGAAAATGAATTAAATTAGTGGCTACCATTGTAGACGGATTTCTGTAAATTATTTGACAAGTTTTAATGAGATTTAAAACAGCGAATGACGAAATAGTGATTAATCCGCGCCGAGCCACAGTGGGATCTTGCTGTAGCTGGCACAGGGCGGCACAAAGTTTTGGGTGCTAATAAATTTCTTTTGCTTGATATAAAACCCTTGCTAATAAGCACATACATTGTAATGCCACAACGGCAACCCGGAGACCAATTATCGCCTTGTTACTAAGGTATTCTTTTGTTATCCAACCTAAAATCACCGGGAAGCCCGTCCGTGATCCACGAACCGCTTTTGCCAAGGAGGACGGTGAAGACTTTTGAGTCTTAGGAGGAGGCCATGATAAATAAAAAAGGATTCTTCTCGTAAATAATGTTTCTTTCCTTTTATTTCGCAGTCAATTTCTGTGGAAATAGATGAACTTAACAGGTGAAAACAATATTTTCATGCTTTCAACCCATTGACTTGATTACATTTTTATCACAACTTCGCGGTTACTTTAAACATTCCTGCACAAACTGAAAAGGAATTTTAACGATGCGAACACTCTACTGGCGGCATATATTGATACATTGATATCATTTATTTTATTTTAATTTAGGCGGGGCCCAAGACAGGCTGAGGAGTTCGCCGTTTGGCGACAACAGGTGAGAAAGAAGGAAACAAATGTTACTTCAACAAAACTCCTTGCTGTTTGGAATTTTCAGACTTTTACTGTTAAATAAGAAATTCAGTGAGCACTGATAAGGCGTGGCAAAGGACATTTATCCTGAAGTTATTTCTCACCAAAAGTACAATGAGATACCTGAAACAGACACAAAATGCGAGGACATTTTGTAAGACCTTATTTGATGGCTTAAGGAGACAGGCCCAAAGCCGTATTAACCCTGATTCCAAAAGGTCCCTTGCGATTACCTTGCACTTGTCATTATGAATCGCACATACGTAATTTAGGACAGTATTCCTAGCCTGTCAAGTCTAACTTACTGTTTCTTTTTCAGGCCAAAAATGAATTAGAGAACAAGGAAAAGTAAGTGAAACAAAGTAAAGAATTTAGCGTTGTATCAATGACACCATGACCATGTTTTGGAAGTTAGAATGACCGTACTGAGGTGTCAGCAGTCAGGCCTCTTTCGAAAGACATATTTTAAATGTTAATATAAGATATCTCTCTAGTCTGCGAGTAAGGTGGTTTTTCCTTTTCAGAGATAAAACTCAGAGATTTTTAATATCAGTTTAAAATACTCGGGTTTTTTTTTTTTTTTTTTGGTTTTGTTTTCTCTCTTACAGTGACCTGGCAAAACTTAAAACAGTTCTTGAATCACTGCAGGAAGTGAGTATTGAGTATACAATCATACATCAGGAATATTTTGAAGTGTATATGACGGGAAGTTTGTTTATTTGATTAATCGAATCGTCATATTGTTCCCGTAGGGCATCGAAAAAGAATTCCTTATCAATTTTCTTCCTGGTGTTTTAGGCGAATTTTCACTTCCGGGAGACTAGAGATAGTAGGACTGTGACGTCAAAAGAGGAACGCTAGCCTCACTACTTCTCTATCCCTCAGTTTTTTTCGTGTGCAGAGGGAAAAAACTATGTGGGCGAAAATATGATTGAGATTGTTCAATACTCAGAATGAAATATAACGCTGCAGCTGCTATATGTAACTGCTAAATGTTATTCAGTCCCTGTTCGAAAACCCAGTCTTGAAACTCAATTTACCACCGTTAAGTAACTTGAATATCTGCAAACCAGTATGGTAACCAAATGTTTCCCTTCAGATGCCCGAGCACAATGACGTTAACAATTAAGGAGAATCCTATTATTTTACATCTAAATCAAACGAGTTTTACAGAAGAAAAGAATTACACGATTTCTTTGAATTTCTCAGTATAAAAAACTTGCCAGGAAAAGTTTTAATGCTATCTAGACCGCCGGGAGAAGGGGACAGATTCTTACCAACGGCGACTGTGAAGCTGAATAACATTAATATTTAGTACACGCCCTAAAACTTCAGGACTTTTTCAGAAATTTATCAGGGAAAAATGGCGCCGAATTCGTAACTTGCGTCGATATCAGTAAAATTGGAAGTTAATAATAGACATGTGTTGGTCTATTTCCCATTGAATGCATGATGAAAACGATGACGTTAGGACGCCACGCTGAGCTTCAAGAGTGGTCAACAAACTTGATCTTAACTGGTTTATACTGGACAACAATCAGATTCTGGTGCAACTCCAATGGTTCGCGGTGATACTTTAAGAGGAACCGCTGAAGTAACTAAAACAGAAAGAGAGAAAGAATATATATCTAATGTATGTCAATGAAAAATCCGCTAGTAAATTACGTCGCATAAATTATCTCGAGTATTCCGTGGTAATAGCCAATCAGAGTTGACTCTTCTCGCTTTACCTTTACTTTAGGAAACAAATAATAATTTTAATTTTCCTTCTTACAAGTTCCAGCATAACTTGTAACGTTGTATTATCTATACTCGAGTTCAATTTTGCATTGTAATTTTATTGTATTTTACGTAGACGTTAGTTTTTGTGTGATTCCTTAGTGAATTAGATGGACATTTTGTCCAACCCTTCTTTGCTCCTCAGTCCGTATATTCATCCATTCGTTCGTCTGTCTGTTCGTTCACTGGCTCCCTCGTTCTTTTACAAATTTAATCTAGCAATTCTAGAGAAATAGAAGGATACTGAAACACGATTAACAACGGCGTTGCATTAGACTCTCTTTTCCTGTTTAAGGAAAGGAAATATCAGATCGGATGTCTCCAAGCAGGCTGTAACAGCTTGGACTGGCTAAAAAGACAAACGCGATTGAAACTGAGGCAGTTAAAAAAATAACTTGAGTTGACATATAAATTTGCTCTAAATGAAAATTTTCCATATCTACTAAACTTAATCGAAAGAAGAGCTATTTTAATGCAAATGAGCGACAAGTTTATAGCAAGATCTAGTTTCACCAGTTAAAGGAAGGTTTGGAGTCAAGTTGGCATTATTTAGGTTATCAAAAAACGAGGTGGGTAATAATATTTTATTACAACCCGAACAGGATGTAAAATCGTTTCTCTTAGAAATATATCAGGCGTTTTAGGGGTAGGGTTTGCAGATCATTTTTATAAACTCTAATTAAGTTTGTTCCAAGCGTCGTTTCATGGTGAATATGCTGTGGGGCTGTTGAAAGGCCGAAACATTCAGGCAAACCAGGCATGAAATTATTATTTTGCGTTTCTATTAGCATTCCAGTGAAGTGTAAGTCCACGGAGTTCACTGTTAGTAAGAAAGATGATCTAAGACGACCTTTCAGTTGAGCGGCGAATTACACATTAAGATCGTGAATATTAAAATATTCCAACACTTGTTGAAAAGTGACGTTTTTGGCCAACAATGGAATATAAAGAAAGAAGTAGTATTCCACATGCCGCGATTACATGAAACAAAGTTAAGAAAAAGTGTTCCTTCCCAACGCGAGTAAAACCTATCATGATAGCGTTCCCTGTAATGCATGGTCAGTCGCTAATCTCTGAGCTGCAGGGTGACATGGAGAGCTAGATCACTAAGTATAAAATTTTAAATTAAGGAAGGGAAGTATAATTTCACAGAAGTAATCGTTTAGCTCATCAGTCAAGAGAGTTCGTTTACCTTTTGCAAAATAATTTAGAGAATAAAAGAAAAAAATATGAGGCGCTATTAAGGCAGATGCGTAAATGACAAAAGAGTTGACAAAAGGTAACCCTATACTTTATTGCTCCAGTTTTAAAGGACGTTTTTTAAGCACCTGTCATCTTCTATAGTTTCTTGTTTATACTTTAGACACATTTTGGGGAAGTTTGGTGTGACTCGATTGACAGCTGTCATATTAGGTCAATCAGTTGTTTTTGCGTCTGCTGTGGAGAGGTTCTACTGTATACCCGACACACTTCATGTTTAGTTCAGTATATTTGTTAACTGCTTGTTTCTCGTCTAGTTTAAAGAAAAAAAATAATTCTTCCACGATCGAGTGAGCCATCATTTGTTTGACCTTCGATCTCCTCGTCAACAAAACCTACAAATTGACTCAGGATAATACATCTCAGTGAAGAAATTAGACCACCAATCAGATTCATGCCATATGAACACAGCTGACGTTTTAAGAGATGATCTGGATAAGCTTAATGTCATAAGCAGTGAAGGTAGTCACCAACATGTAAAAAAAAGAACAGCTTTTAAATACCTTGGATAAAAAATTGTCAAATTTAATCTTCCTAAACGCTACAAGAATCAACTTCATGTAGGCAAAACTGATTATGTGCTTCAAAAATGAAAAAAAAAAAAATTATAGGCTAATACATGATATGAAGACAGCGTACTTGTAAATATGAGATAACAAAAATATAGTAACGGCTACTAGAATTAAAGTTCGAAAAATACATGGAAAAAATGATTGGCTAATACATGACATGAAGACAGCATACTTGCAAATATGAGATAACAAGAATATAGAAGTGTATATACACTTCTATAGTGTATAAACCTGACTGTGGCTGATTTACTGGTGGGAGGAGTGACGGGGCCAGTGGAAAAATTCCTCCCAGATTTGGATCGTGGACATGGTTTCAACTGGAAAGAATTCATCATTTCAACCTCGAGCGTCATATTTCCCCTAACTTCTCAAGCCAATCTTTCCTTAATTTCTTTAGAGCGGTTACACGCCACACTTTTCCCCTTTAGGCACTGCTTAATTGAGAAATGGCTTTACTTCAAGGTTATTATTGGCAGTTGGATGATAACTTTGCTTCTTGCATCCACGATGATGTTGCTTGAAGGGCTCGAATTAGCTATATTTCCCCACACATTTGCGCGTTACACTTCTCTTATCCTTCTTATTCTAACTGTTTCTTACGCAATTATTACCGTAAAGATAAAAAGTAACCCTCCTCCGCAGCATTTTAGTGTAGTTGCGTCAGAAAGGAAATTGTCAGCAACCTTAAGCATAGTTACCGTGGTCTCTATCCTGACCATTCTGCCCTTATCTATTTGGATGGCAATTGAGGATCACATACTCAGTCAAATGTCTCTTGCAACAAATTTTCACACAGTCCAAACGTTAATGTTGTTACATTATGCCAATTCTATAGTCAATCCATTGATATATGCCATAAGAATGCAAGAGTTTAGGAAAGCAGTTAAGGAGCTTTGTAAGAGGACTGCAGCAGCAAGGGCTGTCCAAACCATTGAACTTAACGCTATGTAGTGCATGTCTTGAGTACAGAGATAAAAAGTAATTGAACAAAAAACAATCATTAAAGATTAAAAGTAAAATTAAAAAAAAAAAGTAACGGAGACTAGTTTAACAAGATATTTAAGTAAGTTAGTTGCCTTGTAATACAGTATTTAAAAAAGTATGTTAAAGGGGTTTGTGCTACATGATGATGTAGTTACAGGAGCTTTTTTAAGTGGTGAGTATATTGGAATTTCAATGAGAGCATCAGAGGGCTGCAGTGGTTCAAGGCTCATCCCTACACTTAGTCATGTTTTGTAATTCTCTCTCTCACCGATGTGCATAACTGGGTGCTGGCTTGGATAACTGTGTAGGAGACAGAAAGAGAGAGGGAGAGAAACTTATAGAGTACCCAATAG
Organism: Pavona decussata; assembly: GCF_977016875.1. NCBI lineage: Eukaryota > Metazoa > Cnidaria > Anthozoa > Scleractinia > Agariciidae > Pavona > Pavona decussata. The sequence continues at coordinate 56,006 of NW_028145577.1, forward strand.
TTCTTTCTAACCCTATCTAGACAAAGCTTAGTTTCTTCTTATTCTATTTTCTGAAGAAAAAAAAAGAAAACGCCTGTCAGCAATTTTTGAAAAAGGCCTGTGAAGTTTCAGGGCGTTGGTTCAAATATCGAAAAAGTTATTCAGGTTCAATTCAGGTTACTGTGGGGCCTACAAATTGACTCAGGATAATACATCTCAGTGAAGAAATTAGACCACCAATCAGATTCATGCCATATGAACACAGCTGACGTTTTAAGAGATGATCTGGATAAGCTTAATGTCATAAGCAGTGAAAGTAGTCACCAACATGTAAAAAAAAGAACAGCTTTTAAATACCTTGGATAAAAAATTGTCAAATTTAATCTTCCTAAACGCTACAAGAATCAACTTCATGTAGGCAAAACTGATTATGTGCTTCATGAAACTTTCACGCGTCGACTATTTTATTGAGCCGAAAAGTCTATTATATATTTGATGCAAGTATCTGCATCCTTCGATCTTTACGATGGAAAGATTAAGCTTCGCCGAAAACAGCTGGCGTCGATCGGGTGATATATGTTCAATCAATGTGATCATAGCTATCGTACACGAAACAAGAAAGTGTACACCTCGCCATAGAAAAGTCCAAATGTTTTAGAGGCATTGTTTGTGATCCTTTCACGAATTTCAATTAAATTTGTAGCAAGCATCGCTTCTTTCAGATTACTATTGTTATTGTTACCATTATTAATGTTATTGTTGTTTTTGTTGTTGTTGTTATTATTATTATTATTAGTTGTTGTTATCATCATCATCATCATCATCATCATCATCATCATCATCATCATCATCATCATCATTATCATTATCATTATCATTATTATTACCGTTGCTGAATGCAAGGCTGGCACTATGGCAAAGGGCAGATTTATTAGTGGCCAATATTTCGACTAATAGAATTAGTCTTCCTCAGGGCCAGAGCTATACTGAAGGAAAATATAGTAACGGCTCCTTAAATTAAAGTTTGAAAAATACATGAAAAAAAAAAAAAAATGATAGGCTAATACATGATATGAAGACAGCGTACTTGAAAATATGAGATAACAAAAATATAGTAACGGCTACTAGAATTAAAGTTCGAAAAATACATGGAAAAAATGATTGGCTAATACATGACATGAAGACAGCATACTTGCAAATATGAGATAACAAGAATATAGAAGTGTATATACACTTCTATAGTGTATAAACCTGACTGTGGCTGATTTACTGGTGGGAGGAGTGACGGGACCAGTGGAAAAAATTCCTCCCAGATTTGGATCGTGGACATGGTTTCAACTGGAAAGAATTCATCATTTCAACCTCGAGCGTCATATTTCCCCTAACTTCTCAAGCCAATCTTTCCTTAATTTCTTTAGAGCGGTTACACGCCACACTTTTCCCCTTTAGGCACTGCTTAATTGAGAAATGGCTTTACTTCAAGGTTATTATTGGCAGTTGGATGATAACTTTGCTTCTTGCATCCACGATGATGTTGCTTGAAGGGCTCGAATTAGCTATATTTCCCCACACATTTGCGTGTTACACTTCTCTTATCCTTCTTATTCTAACTGTTTCTTACGCAATTATTACCGTAAAGATAAAAAGTAACCCTCATCCGCAGCATTTTAGTGTAGTTGCGTCAGAAAGGAAATTTTCAGCAATCTTAAGCATAGTTACCGTGGTCTCTATCCTGACCATTCCGCCCTTATCTATTTGGATGGCAATTGAGGATCACATACTCAGTCAAATGTCTCTTGCAACAAATTTTCACACAGTCCAAACGTTAATGTTGTTACATTATGCTAATTCTATAGTCAATCCATTGATATATGCCATAAGAATGTAAGAGTTTAGGAAAGCGGTTAAGGAGCTTTGTACGAGGACTGCAGCAGCAAGGGCTGTCCAAACCATTGAACTTAACGCTATGTAGTGCATGTCTTGAGTACAGAGATAAAAAGTAATTGAACAAAAAACAATCATTAAAGATTAAAAGTAAAATTAAAAAAAAAAAGTAACGGAGACTAGTTTAACAAGATATTTAAGTAAGTTAGTTGCCTTGTAATACAATATTTAAAAAAGTATTTTAAAGGGGTTTGTGCTACATGATGATGTAGTTACAGGAGCTTTTTTAAGTGGTGAGTATATTGGAATTTCAATGAGAGCATCAGAGGGCTGCAGTGGTTCAAGGCTCATCTCTACACTTAGTCATGTTTTGTAATTTTCTCTCTCTCACCGATGCGCATAACTGGGTGCTGGCTTGGATAACTGTGTAGGAGACAGAAGGAGAGAGTTAGAGAAATTTATAGAGTACCCAATAGTTCTTTCTATCCCTATCTAGACAAAGCTTAGTTTCTTCTTATTGTATTGTCTGAAGAAAAAAAAAGAAAACGCCTGTCAGCAATTTTTGAAAAAGGCCTGTGAAGTTTCAGGGCGTTGGTTCAAATATCGAAAAAGTTATTCAGGTTCAATTCAGGTTACTGTGGGGCACAGAGTGCCCCCCCCCCCCCCTCCAACCCTTCCCCCACCCTAGTCCGGAATTGCCAACTGCTCTAATTAAGCATCTCTCATCAAAAATGCTTTGTTGGGTTATAAGCCAATGAGAATTAACCTTAAGCAACCTGACATTTTCTTTTTGTGAGTGGCAGAAATGTACGCAAGATGCAGTTATAGAAGTCTGTCATTTTTAATGAATAAAGTCTTTTCTCTCGACCAGTGGATTGCTCCAGAAAAAATATACCCATACCCCTCACATGGAAGATTTTTGGTTTGCACCAGCCCCCCACACACACACACAGACACATACACACAAACACACGCACACTCACAAACACCCCTTCCCCCAATCCCACCTCTCTCAACACTGCTGTTTAGCCTCCTTTTAAACCTCAAATGCCCAATCTTCTGTGGGAGAGGTGAACTGTATATTTCTATGGATATCTCCTGGAACCACACAAAATAACAGAAAAATCCAAAATACAAAACAACTGATCCCAAAGACACAAAACATTTCCCAGGTCCCCCTATCAAGAAAAGAAAACAATGGAAACAGGGCTGATAATGGGTTACTTTGTCCTTAACCCACATGCTACTCCCTCATATACACACCTTGAAAATTATTAGATGTCTTGGATTAATTCCTTTTTTCCCCATATCTTTAAGTTCCTTCATTTTCTTGCCAACGAAGCTCTGGCTGCTTTTAAAAGCAGCATCACCACACTTGAGGAACTTCTTAAATGTTTGTTCCTCTATGTATTTCCCAGCAGTTGTGCTTGGTAGAACGAATCTAAGCTTGTGTAGAAGTTCAAAAAAGTTATCCATCTGCTTAATCAATCTCTGGGCTTCCTGTTTCAGGGCAACTTCATACAACCCCAGGCAAGCATCAAATGCTGAAGGCTCAATATCTGAAAAACAAAAAAAAGTTAATAAATAAATAAAACAGTGCTTTAACTTTTATAAGGTTCAGCTGTCATAATGTGATATGCACTATTAATCATGCAAGGTAAAGGTACAGTCGCACCTAAGTGCCCCACATGGCTAGAGCTTGGCCCAGTTTCTGTAGCATGGAGCAAATAGCAGTACTAGGAGTGTTGCTACTCCCCCCTGGATGGGATGCTAGTCCTCCGCAGGGTTACCCCCAGAAGTATGTCGCCGGTACCCATTTATATATCTGGGTGAAGAAAGACAATGTGGAGCAGTTTCTTGTCTAAGGAAACAACACAACAATGAAGAGTTCAACCTGGCCAAGCATGTAAGACACTAATGTGTTAAATACCGGTTTACATGGTTATAAAAAAAAAGAAACTCTGCTATCCAGAAATTCTTGGATTACATATCCATGTAGGTTTTGGAAACAGGGTAGTGCAAGGGGGGGAGGGGGGGGGGGGTTTCCCATTATGAAATGATGGGGGAGATTAATATTACACAAACCTGTGAAGAGTAGAATTTGTGTTTAGTACTCAGTAGGAGAGCCCAGATGTAAAGTCAACTCATGCCTGCTTCCAAAACAATAATTTATAGCACTCTTTCAAACAAGTAGATAGAATTACTAAATTGAAAGTGTCAGAATTATTCTGACACTTTCAAATAAACTTTGATTTTGATGCTTTTAGCTTTCTTGTCAACAACCTTTTATGTATTTTAGTTCTTAATATTTATGCATACTACTCACTATATTTAAACTTCTTTTAGTTTAATATTTCACACATAATTTATATGTCGAAGGTAGCAGACAGGCTTCTGAAAGGTTATGATCTTTTACAAATCATTTTAACCAGTAACTTTGTTAATGGGTAATTTCATGATGCATTAAGTTCAGCACATGATACTGAACAGTATCTAAATCAGCTGCCTCTTCAGTGTTGCATAATTAACAATTTTTGCTGTGCCAAACTGATTCAGATTCCACTCTTTCCAGGGTAAGCACATGAGTGGAGCAGTGTCTGGAACAGGCCTAAATCACCAGTATTATAACAGGGGCTCTCCCATTACCACAGAAGGGTTTGCTGTCAGAGCTCCTGATCCACCGAGAATGGCTAGAGATTAATATTAGTAAAAGAGAGAATATTTATACTCACAACATGAACACCCTTAAAAAAGGCTGCTTCGCTTACGGTGATCAACCCCAAAAAAACTGTTAATAGGCTGTCTCCAAGGCAACAAGGGTACTTTCCCTCTTCACAGAACACTTTCCCAAAATTATATAAGCTTACCTGGATCAATAACATCTGCAATCGCCACGCCATTTTTCATATCTTCCTTGAAAATGTGGCCACGCTCTGGGAATCACTGATCGGTCAGTTTGTACAGTTTACTTAAATCCTTCAGTTTTGTAATGATAATATAATCCATAAAGCTCCATTTCGCTTTGGGGATCTCTACCTGGGATATGTTCGAAAGGTAGCATGGCGGCTTTCCTACTGTTGCAGAGCTGGCCAGCGTTTCGCGGCATTCCAACGCCGTTTTTCTGTAACCTCCAGAAAGCAGTTAAAAGTTAAAGATGTCGTGACTTCTAGAGAAATACATTTCGTCCTCAGCAAGGCACCATCTTGAATGCAGAAAAGGCACTGGTGCGAGTAACCTCGTCTTGAAGACGACTTTCTCCCTTTGTTGCAAATGCGGGAATGGAATGGAATGGAATGGAATGGAATGGAACGTTGGAATGAAACCAACAAAATCAGAATAAAGACTCGTTTAGAAGAACATGACACTTGAAACTTGATCATTGTTTCTAAATTAAAAAGTTCCCATGCAGGAGGAATTAGCAATCCTCATTACACCCCAAAACCAAGTGAGGTAAAGGCCAAGTTTCACTGACTATCCATATTGCTAATCGTTGGTGTAAACCGCTAGAAAGTCAAGTGCAAGTATCACATTACTCAGGCTGAACGGTTGCCTCATGGGTAGATATCTTTGAGCTCGAGCTCCTTGGGACATCATCGGCAACAAGACTGAAATTGCATCTACCCCAATTATTGACAATTGGTCCGCTCGAAGTGCGCAGCGAACGGTTTTTGTCCAACGTTGCCAATATAAAAACAACAAGTTGCGTAGTCTTTTTTTTTTCTTTTCCTCTCCCTTTTTCCTCCTTTCTTCTCTCCTCTGCACTTTTCTGAACCTTCTCGTGCAATGAAAAGAACCCAAGTTCTCATCGACCGCCTTTTCAAAAAAATCTGGTTGGCATGTATTTCAACAAAACTGATAGAGTCCAAATTCTCTGTCAAATAAAATCACATTGCACTCGCAGGGAACTAGTCATGTATCTGTTCTCACCGTCTTTACCCAGCATGCGTTAGGTAATAAACCCTTGGAAAAAAAATAAATAAATAAAAAAATTAAAAAAAAGAAACTCTCCGTAACACGGTACGGCTTCATTTTTTGTGCTCCCTTTGAAGGCAAGTCGACGGCGATATGCTTTTGGTTTACTCACTTAAGATTCAAAGAAAAAGCTTGGTCACGTGACTCAACAATCCTCACTTGGTTGGACCATTTTGAAAGATATTATTTACGAAATAAATAGAAGAAAGCGAATGGAAAAAAACACGAGACTGGCTGCTGCACTCTGGGTGTAGTTTGAGTTGATATTAGAGAGCTTAAACAAACTTAACCTGCCATTAGGAGTTCTTTTTTTCGCGGGAGCGCGAAAGTTTGGCAGCGCGAAGGTCTCGACCGCCGACTCTCGCGCTGCCACACTTTCGCGCTCCCCCGAAAAAAAAAAGCCTGCTCACAGGCTTAAACAAACTTTACTCAGTTGAAATGCAATTTTCCGAGAGCTTATGATGACAAGTATATCAAGATCAGTTGTTTCTTCAATCACAAACTGCTGACCAAAAAGAACGCTATAGCGCACTAGCAAACCGACAAACCGCGCGTGTTTAAAATTACGCTACGTCATAAAGGTAAATTTACTCGGAGTTTTCGGGAAACGTTGGAAAAGCGACTTAGAAATCTTTACAGCGTGATAGTATAAAGAAAGTGACAAGCAAAAAGCTAAGAAAATGGCCTCTGGCCGTCCATCAGGTTAGTAAGCAAACCTTAAGTAGTCATATGTTAAAGGCTTTTCAGTTTGCGCTTTAATTTGTGGATTTTCCTTGATCGCTTGCTTCCAACATTTCATTCGGATCCTGTCGGAATAAAAACTACGCCATGCACTTTTTCGCTGCACTGTTCGCCAACTTACAGTTGCAAAACATAACATTTCCGAAGTTATTTTAAAACACAGTAGGGACGCAATGTGTTCAGGAGTTATTTTGTGATAAGCGCAGAAAAACTACACCACTACATAATTTGTTTTTGACTCCAATTCAATACATCACATAACTTTCACACGTTTTTAAAGAAAGACGGGTGTAGGAACTTCAAACGATATATTTTATAGAGTAATACACATTTAAGGAAAGGTGCAACGATTTTTACTTGTTTTCAAATGTTTTTTTTTTTTACGCCTGCTATGGTTACGGTAGAGGTTAAGAAATCTATTTATTACGTCATTCCAAGAATGCTTAGAACTTTAGAAGAGTCGCGCGCATCGAATTTAATTGACGTCATAACGGAATTTACTCGGAGTTTTCAGAAAATATTGATGAAAGCAACGCAGTGAATAAAAACCCTAATCTCGTACCCAGATGTTTGTATTTGGAGAAAACATTTGGTAAAATCGATTATGTTCTCCAATCTGACCGGTCAATGAAAATGGCCCAATGCGAGTCGCGTCTTGTCGCGTCAGCCATTTTCTCGCCACTTTTCAAATCTTTTACCTTTGCACGCGCGGAGCCGCAAGCCTTACAAGAAAATCTATATTGACACATCAGTCCTTCCGTCAAAGTTGTTTCTTGTATCGATTTAACTATAATGTTTCATTAAACTGCAACAGGTTCTTATAAACTAACATATTTTTTACATTGTTCTCTTAAATTGTCGTGAAATTTTTGTTTGGTAATCTCACGCGTGCAACTAAGTTGTACGCGTGGTTTAGCGCGCGAACATTGTTTACTATTGTCAACAAAAAGTTAGCGGTGCTTTCTGGTAAACCCAAACTTTTAAGTTAAATAATAAATATGAAGTCATTCCATTGGTTATTTCGAAAACTTTGAGTAAATCTTCCTAAGTCGGTGATATAAGAAGATCTACTCAGAGTTTTCGAACTCAATAAAGTTAAAAGCGCCAAATCTTACTTAAGTGAAAAAAAATTATCAATCAATAAAAAGCCACAAAATAGCTTTTTAATGCTTTTCATTTTTACAGACTCGCTTACTTTTCCAATTCCCGTTGACAATTCAGCTTGTCTCGACACTGAGTTGGTCTGTGAGTTCTTCACTCCTTGTTTCTGAGAAGAATGTTTTTTAAATGTCTCTCATAACAACTGATGGCAGCTTCTTGCGCAAATAAGTACGACGTTTTACTTAATCTTGATAAGTTGTCAACATTTTAGTTTTCAAAATCAATAAAAATCGATTTACATTAACACAAATTTTGCACACATTTTGGGGAGGTGGGGGGATGAGATTAGCATGCCAGTATTGGCATTTTGGGGGAAATTCCAGAAAAGATGTAATATCTGGCCGACCGATATTAATTGGCTTAAATCGCTTTCGTTTGCTAAGTATCGGGAACAAAAATTGGAAGAGTCCAAAAGATGACTCTAAAACCAATAAAATCTGCTTTTATTTTAGATCGAAGAAATAATTTCTTTGAGATGGAGAAAAAGTTGAATCACCAGGAGCGTGAAAATGAGGTAAGTACATAACGATATATTAAATAGAAAAATAAGAAATGCAGACAAAAATTCTTCTCCACTTCCATGAAAATTTCTTCGAAACGAAGAAGAATTTAAATTGTCATCAGCAACTGAAATAAAGTAATACACTGTGATATATTAAAAGGAAAAATGACACATGCGGACAAAAGTTCTTCATCATTTCGAAGAAAAATTCTTCAAAATGAAAAAAAAAATGCACTTACTTTATTTTCTTGCTTATGACGATTTTTAAATTGTCATCAGCCACAAAATGAAATAAGTACATTTTGATATTAAAGAGAGATCTAACTAGTTAGAGCAATGCCTGTGATCCTGAGGGAAATTTCATTTGAAATGTTTGAAGAATTGGATTTCATAAGAAGATATAAGACTGAACCGCTCTAAGAGAGGCGAATATTTCATGACAAGATTTGAGAGCGATCTGCTAAAAGAGAGTCTAACGATACTGAAATAATAAAAACTTAATATCAGGACATCCTCATGATTCTTTGTAAAATTTAGGAGACTAACTACTGAGTTGATTTTTTTTGCGTATTTTCATGGGATTTATTAAAAAATATTTTGAAACTGATAATTATTACACAGCGGAAGCTAACATAGAACACGCAGACAAAAAGTATCCTTTGTTATTCATGAAATCGCCGATAGAATTGTTATTCATTCAGTCAGTCAGTCATTTATTCGTTCGTTCGCTCATTCATTCTTTTTTTCTTCTTTCTTCCTTTTTGTTTTAGAGGTTAAAAGAGAAACTAAAGTGTAGGGAAGATTACTTGAAAGTGGTAACCAGGGAAACGGAGTAAGCGGTTGTTGTTTTAAACATTTATTTTAATTAAAATATTTCACAATTGGATTTTTATACATATCCATCGGACAGACCACATACAGCCGACGGAATTAAAGCCTCTTTTCCTTCACTAAGCGTTTGTATTGTTAAAAGCTCTTCAAAGAGGCGATAGCAAAAATAAAACTTTTTTCTTCCTACGAGTTCTTGCTCACTCGAAGAACAGAATAGGAAAGTAACTGCCATTAAATTCCCTTATTACTTTTAAATTCGTTGCAGTATGCAATACAAGCAGTTGACTGCAGCGAAGAAAAAAATTCAGGTTGCAAAAGAGAAGGCCCAGGTTTGTAATTTACAGAAATAAGAAGCTTGATTTTTTTCCTCTTAGAAAAATAATATACAAACAATGGGGGCTAGTAGAATGGTGTGAACTGGGGAAAATGGGGAAAATGATGAGATTAGGAGATGGAAAATGGCCGAAAAAGCAAACTGGAGAGGGAACGGTAAAAACAAGAAAAGCAGGGGTAACTAAGGGACAAGAGTGGGTACAGGGGGGAGAGGAAGAACGGAGGGATAAACAAAGGAACAGGGAAAAGGGGTACGATGGTCTATGTGTTATTGTTTCTACGTACCGTCACATGCTGTCAAATGCCTTTCCATCTGTGCCTTTAGTTCCTATGGTAGGAACTGAAAGGGCAAATGGAAAAGGTAAATGGCGACATTGTAAAATTCATGGGTTCGAACAGTAACATCAACTTTAATAGCATCTTCGATAACACGTCAGCGAAGACTGGAAACCAGGCTTAGATAGGGCATAGCTTTGGCTGGGTTGAGCTAAACGAAATGGATGGCTGGGTGCGGCATTCTAGGAATAGGATGTCCGGGAAAATGGATTAAATTAGTGGATACCATTGTAGACGGATTTGTTTAGTGTATTTGACTTGTTTGTTGAGAATAAGATTGAAGACATTGAAGAACGAAACAGTGATTAATCTGCGCCACGACAAAGTGGAATCCGGCCTTAAAAAGGTGGTCTAAAACTCTTTTTGCTTGGTGTAAACGCTTTGCTTAAAACCACACCAGTTGCTTTGCCACAAAGGGAAACAGGAGATGAATCATGACTTTACAACTAAGATATTCTCTCGCTGTCCAATCTAAAATCACCAGCCTAGTGATTTCAGGTGTATAGAATCGAAGAGGCAGAAGAGTCTCGACCGTTCGGTGACTTTTCGGCCATCGCGCGGAATCGAAACTTCGACGAGGACATGAACTTATATTAAATAAGTATCATATGTGGCCTAATTGGCCACGAAATTTTCAAGGTAAACAATCCTAGAGATTGCATAGTGTCCACAGTCGGGAACCATTAATGCTGAGATGGGCTCTCAATGTCCGCGTGAGGCATGGGTTATTCCTTGACGTCACCAAAAAAGATCTGACTCAGCAGATCGTTACTGATGCGTATAATTGCCTACGAAACATGAAAATGTATGCATTGCAAAAGTTCGAACAATAATTCATTCGTATGGACGGACCTGTCCTTAGATTCACAGTGGTCCTCTTGGCCTTTTTAAAGAAACAAACGGCTTCGACACCACCCTCCCACAGTAAGCCTGAACTGTCCCCACACTACCCTGTTAAGGTTCTGAACTGTCACTGTGGATAGTGTTGGTAACAGGGGGATAAAACCTTTAAACGAATAATAAGGGGAACAGTGGGATATTATGTTCACAGGGAAAAAAAAGTACATAGGGTAGGGCCAATGAAATAGAGAGAATAGTAAGTGACGGGAGTCATGTGAGAAGGAGGACGAGATTATGGGACAGAAACAAAGAAGGGAATCAGGAGATCTAGATTAGAAATCATATGAAAAGAGCAAATGGAGATTACAGTTGAGAACAAAAGCAAAAGAGACAATGAGACAAGGGTTGTGGGATAGCGAAGTATAAACGGACTCAGGATATTAGGAATAAGAACAGGGTTAAAATTGGCGTAGAGGAGGGGGGTATTGGGGTGGGACGGTAAACATTGTATGTGAGTTGATGAAGGATGGAATTAGCAAGGAAAGGAAATGTGAACCTTTCAGGAATGTACTCTAAACATCTTTAGTTTAGGGCTCTTGTTTATAACTGCATCTATCCATCATCTGTCAACAGGGTGATTTAAAAATTCTAAGAGAAAGAAACACCGACTTCCACGGGTGAGTGTTCACTGAAACAATATAACAAAACAAAAAACAATACGATCTGATAAAGGAAATTACCTATGGTGTGTTACTTTTTAAAAAAAAAATGTAAAGAGTTATTTTATTACTTTGTGTTTCTTTTCAGGACACTTCAGGAGCTGAAAGGCGAAGGAAACAATATTGATGAAGAAGAGGTAATTTCCCTAAATGTTAACAACAGAACTGAAGGTCCTCTTTTGCCTTTCTAACGAGCTAACTCTCGATTAATTTAAAACGATACAAAAGTACTCCTCTCTTTATCACGACCATGACCATTACAGACAAAGTAAATGATGTCATCGTCGTCATCGTCATATTAATCATGATTATCAAATTTATACCAAAAAGGTTTTGAAATTTTTTGAAATTGTTTTGAAAATTTAAATATATGAAACATGTATTTGAACTGCGGATGAAAGATCAAATAGAAAAAAGATCCTCGCAATTACTACGGAACTTAAGCAGTTGCGGAAAGAAAGGCTGAAAAAAAAAAAAAAACAGTCTTGAACGGGATTCGAACCCATACACTGCACCGGCATCGCAGAGGTCACGGGCTCGAATCCCGTTCAAGCCTGAATTTTTTCAGGCTTTCCTTTCGCAACTGCTTACGTTGCATGGTAATTGCGAGGATCTTTCTTCTACTAGAACTTACTCCATCACTAATAAGTCCTAGTTGAGTCAGAACGACAATGAACTAAATGAAGAATATATAGGTTTTTATGTCATTGTCTTCCTGCAATAAAGAAGGAGTTAGAGAAAGATAACGGGAAGACACCAGTTATGGTTGGTTATTTTTCAATGAAAATGTAAAAGTGCAATTGTATCGCATTGTGCATCGTTCAAGGAAAGTTCAAGGGCTGGTCATTTGATCACAAAGTCATCGCTGTCATGTCATCATCATCATCATCATCATCATCATCATCATCATCACCATCATCATATTATTATGTCATATTAAAAAAAATAGTAACAATTTTTATTTACCCTCGGCAGTTTTTATAGCATAAGTGCTAGTGGGGCCCGAGCATTAAACTTCACAAAAAAATAATTTAAAATGAAAATAATATGGTTAATACTAATAACTTCTTCTTTATTTCAGAAAAAGAATGAAGTCAAAAGGTATGCACCTTTTTTTTTATTTCTGTTAGATCTGAAAATATTATGTAGCTTAGATTATTTTAAGTACAGCATCATTTCTGTTAGCTCTGATGTTTAGAATCACACACTGAATTATATTATGTAGCCTAGATTATATTAAGTACAGCAACACTGAAAAAGAACTTCATATTAAACTCATCTCTATTTTTATTATTTTATTTATGGCATTATTACTCCGAACCATAAGCTCTCTCGTTACTTGTTTATTTCTTTGTGTTACACGTTCACTCAGTGTACCTTTCAGAATGATCGCAGCAAAAATAAAACGAATTTTCCAAACCTCTCGAAATGTTTATTTTTACATGACAGTTAAACATTTTTTTAAAAAACCGCCTTCTTAAAGTATGCACTTCTGTTTATCCACAGGGATATTGAGAATTTGGTCCAAAAAATAGAAGAAAAGAAGCAGGAGGTACCTGATGATGTCATTTATGCTAAACTGTACTGTTATATTTTCTTAGTTTAAGTTTCATATTCAACTTTTCTTGAAACAAATTTAGTTCATGAAGGCCTTCTGAGAATAAACCAAACGGTTGTTGTTCAGATTAGTTATTATGTTGACCCAAAATATTAAACACTGAAATCAAGACTAATAGCATTTACACAGAGTATATAAACGTATTGCAAAAAATATGATACAAAACTTATATACAAAGAGACGTTTTCTGTGAAGGGTTTTAGGAAAGTCATTTTAAAACAATTATAAAGCAGATTGGTACATTGTTTATTTACCTTTTGTTGTTGTTGTTGTTGTTTTGATATAGAGGGAAAAGCGAAAGGCCTCTTTGGATGAAATGAAGAAAAGTTTCCAGGTATGTTTAATTATTTCAGCCGGTCGCTTTCGCTTTCCTCTCATTCAAAGTAAAGTTGTTCCTTGTGTTTGTGTCAGAAAAGTTGTCTTCTCTTGCAGGTTAATTTCAAAGTTATTGATACCCCTCTACATAGACTCTTCACTACATTACTGAAGTCGTCCATCCAGTACTTCCCACCCTCAAAGCTTTTCTTTCTTTTTTTCTTATTTTCTGTTTTACTCGATCAACAGACCGTGCTGGAAACGAGGCAGCAGATGGAGAGGTAAATATATTGAACAGCAAGTCATATTCCCTGGTTAATTTTATCTCTCGATTTGCATTACTTATGGGTGAATAAAGAACGTGGCGTGCCATAGTATGGTTTGTTAATAAATTCAAATAGAAAAGACAAAATGGTTACCTTGCCAGGAGCATCAGGTTGAACTCTTGAAAACGGATTCGTGCTGATATTGTAAATACTGTTAGAAGCTTGTATCACTTGCAGGAATCGCTTTATTGATTCTATTTTTTTTCTTCTCTCGTTTTATATGTTGGTTAAGATTGCCTGCATAAAAGTTTGTCGACAGCCATTACCTAAAACGTTATGATCATATTTTTCTTCCTCTTTTCCGTATAGTGAACTGAAACAAATGAAAAGTGAAGAAAAGAGCTGCAAAGAGCAGGTGGGTTTATACAAACTAAAACGGAAATAAGTTCCTTTCACTTAGAAGTCACGTGACCCACATCTCCAAAATCGCAAAGTTACGTTTAAATGCAAGAGGCCTGTTAATAAGTTGACGCCTTTTGCTGGAGAATGTGGAGCTTTGTTCATATTTCGGTGCAACATTTAACCGTAAAGAGGGAAATGGTTTTATTGAAGTTATCCACTCACTGTTATGCTTATCTGTCGATATATTAAAACTGGCTTGTTGATTGATTGATTGATTGATTGATTGATTGATTGATTGATTGATGGGTTGTTCCTATCATTGATTAATTGGTTGGATAGTAACCTGTTCCAGGCTCCTAGAGACACGCGAGAAGGAAAGGGCGAGGGGACGAAAACGAGGGGGCTGGGGGAGAGAAAAAGAGGGAAAGAAGAGGAGCCTGTAATCATTTTCTTAAACACCTCATGCCGCCCACTTTTTCCAAAATGTGTCAACATGTCAAAATGTCTAACTTTTCATTGTCACGGGTTTCGATTACTCGCGCCAGTTCTCGAGTTCGTGCGGTTGTCCATACATCGCTTCGATGTCGCGGGCACCGAAAGGTTCTCCGAGAAGGAAAGGGCGAGGGGACGAAAACGAGGGGGCTGGGGGAGAGAAAAAGAGGGAAAGAAGAGGAGCCTGTAATCATTTTCTTAAACACCTCATGCCGCCCACTTTTTCCAAAATGTGTCAACATGTCAAAATGTCTAACTTTTCATTGTCACGGGTTTCGATTACTCGCGCTCGTGCGGTTGTCCATACATCGCTTCGATGTCGCGGGCACCGAAAGGTTCTCCGGGTTTGGGATTTCAACCCTCACAATCCTGTAAATTTTGCCAAAAAAATTGGCGTGTCTTGAAATGAAAGTTCCCCGGGTGTCCTTGTTCAACGCCGTTCGAAATAAGAAACTTATTAACGCGACGTTATCGAGCGACGAGACTCTAGTGTTGGCCGATGTTGTGTCTTCGGTTGGTTGTGTCTTCGCAAGCTTTTAAGAAACGAAGAGCTTTCCACCCCTTTTTTTTTTGCCTCACTTGTGCCAAGACCCTGGCCAGAATTTATGGCACGTTTAATGTTAAAATGGGGTTAACAGACCTGCACGACTCCCACTGTGTGTCCGTCGTTTTGATAAAAGCCTTTTCAGTTTTGCTTTTACAAGCATGTCTTTAAGCGATTTTCCTTTTGTATAAGAAATTCTTCCCTTTTGATCATTTGTTAAAGTTTATCAGTTTATCAGTAACTGCAAGATTTCAGGTAGCGCTAAATAAATTTTATCTGTGAAGACACAGGATCCGTGGATTAATATTTCTTTATGCTATTGTATATCGCTGCGGGAAGATTTAAATTGCCGCAGGATAATTGTTTATCACGGATATGGGTGTAACAGATCCTCGTCTTTCAAAGCTTATCATTGTTGTCTCTCGCTTTCGAGAGCTATTTGCTCCTACCTGAGTACTTTAACTTGCGGAAAATCTCGAAGATAATTCTCTAAAACTGCATTAAACTCATCAAAACCACGCGCGTGTGACACACTCGCCATTTTGACTCTTTCAGATTCTTTCGCGATATCTTTCGTGTGAAGTGTGAACTGTCAAAACTGACCAATCAGAAGGTATACCGGGAGCTGGTATACCGGCATGAGGTGTTTAAGAAAATGATTACAGGCTCCTCTTCTTTCCCTCTTTTTCTCTCCCCCATTCCCCCCTCGTTTTTGTCACCTCGCACTCTCCTTTGCGCTTCTCTCTAGGAGCCTGGAACAGGCTAGTTGGATAGCTGATTGATTGATTGATTGATTAATTGATACACGTAGGTTGCTTGATTGCTCGATTGAATGAATAAATGAAAACATAAATGATAGGTTGCTTGATTGATTGCTTGGATGGCTGATTGATTGCTTGATTAATTGACTTCTTGATTGATTAACTGCTTGATTGATTGATTGATTGATTGATTGATTGATTAATAGGTTGCCTTATTGCTTGATTGATTAATTGAATGGATGAATAAATGAATGAATGAATGAATGACTGAATGAATGAATGAATGAATGAATGAATGAATGAATGAATGAATGAATGAGTGAATGAATGGATAAATGAATGAATGAATGATAGGTTGCTTGCTTGATTAATTGATTGATTAATAGGTTGCTTGATTGATTGGCTGTTTGATTGATTGATATATCGATTGATAGGTTGCTTGATTGATTGACTGCTTGATTGATTGATTGATTGATTGATTGATTGATTGATTGATTGATTGATTGATTGATTGATCGTTCTAATGACTGGTTTCCTATCATTTCATTTCCTCTAATAGGTCTCTAAAGTGCAAGAAGCACTTGATCATCACGAAGAGATGAAAAAGTGAGTAGATTTTGTTAAAAGTTTTTTTTATCTGACCAAACGATTGCGTTGGTCTTATGCTCCTTTGACCGCCAGTGATCCTAAAGTTTATGGGCGAATAATCTTGATTTGTTTTCTGTTTAGGGAACAATTGGATAGGAACAGCGAGCTTCAAAAAGAGAATGACCAGTTTGTAAGTCTCCTTTTAACTTTAATTGTAATTATTTTACTATTCGGTTGCGGACCACACGAGATACCACAATCGTTCTAAACCTTAGGACTGAGATATCGCGTAGAAAGAAAAGTATAAATGTGTTAAGATCAGTGATGTTGAGAACACCAAGTATGACGATTTAAACAAAATACAAACGTTGGAGTAGGAAAGTGGTTTCACGTATTGTGCAGCAGACAGTTAATGTTCTGGTTAAAGTTCTTCGGAGAACAAACGTTTCGCCTTCACTGTTTTAAGTGCTTTCCTGTTTAATTTGTTTTAGACTGCGGCCTTGGATGAAGAGAACAGGAGAGTGGAGGTACCTTACAATGGCTACGCTAGATGTTGAATAAACCGCTGCGTAAATGCATAAAAAATCAGACAACTTCTAGACCTAAAACTAAAGAAATATCAGTTCCGTATTTCTGCAATAAAAAGGTTTTGAATTCGGTAGATTGAAAAAAGAACAAAAAACAAACAGACATGCAAAGAAGTAAACAAAAACAACAACAAATAATTGGTAAAAAAATCTTGTACCTTCTTTTCATGTCATTTTCTTGATACTAAAACCAACAACCACCCTAAAAATCGAGGGATCTGTTTTGATGGAAAACTACAAAGACTATAAACACGGAAAACATTTTTCTTCTGTTACATACAACTTTCAAAGAGAATCCCGCATGAAATCTTTGATGCATGGCTGAAACAATTATTCAAACTGACTTATTTTTTTATACATCTTGTAGGCATTAAAAGCAAAGGTGGAAAGGTAAATGGAAGATAGGCGAGATTTTAAAATCCTGTTTCGTTCTTTTCGTGTAAATGTAAGGTATGCTTAAATACTTGTGTTTGTCTTTATAGTGAGATGGCAGGAATGCTCAACAAAATGGAGAACATGCCTAAGGTATTGAAACTATGAAAGCTTCTTGTTTTGATCACGTCGCTAGAAGTAGGGAAAATGCAGCATTTTCCTGTTTAAGGTTTATTCGTGGATAGGTTTAGCCTAGTTTCCAAGCCTTAACGCTGTCAATACAGGAAGCGAGCTGCGTTACAGACAGGGGTTCGAAATGTGACGTCAATTTTAGTAGTTAGTCTTCGATAACGCGTCGACAAAGAATGGAATCCAGGATCAAATGGGGCATAGCTTTGTCTGAATTGAGCAAAACAAAATGGATAGGTACGGGATTTCAGGAATGTAGGAATGTGATGTCCGGGAAAATTGATTAAGTTAGTGGACACAATGTACCATTGTAGACGGATTTCTGGAGATATTTGATAAATTTGCTAAGAATAATATTAAAAACAACGAAGTACGAAATAGTGATTAATCAGCTCCGCGCCAAAATGGAATCTGGCTTTAACGGCGCGAGGCGGCACAAAGTTATGAGTGGCATTTAAAATTTTCTATTGCTTGATATAAAACCCGTGCTAATAAAAAGCACATAGTTGCTTTGCCACGACAGCAACCGAAAGATGAATCATGGCCTTGCTACTTAGGTATTCTCTTGCTATCCAATCTAAAATCACCAGCCCGTCTGTGATCCACGAACCGCTATTCCCAAAGAGGATGGTGAAAACTTTTGATTCTAGCAGGAGGCCATGATGAGTGAAAAGTATTCTTTTCGTAAATTATTTGTTTGTTTGTTTTTATTTCCGCAGTCACTTTCTCTGGAAATAGATGAACTTATCAGGTGAAAACAATCTTTTCCTGCTTCAAACCCATTGGCTTGGTTTTGTTTTAATCACAACTTCGGGGTTATTTTAAACATCCCTGCACAAACTGAAAATGAATTTTAATTAAGGATGCGACTCTATGGAAAGCAAATAATTGATACACTTACACCATAATTATTATTATTTCAATTTAGGCAGGGCACAAGAAAGGCTGAGGAGTTCTCAGTTTGGCGACAACAGGTGAGAAAGAAAGAAAGAGAGAAAGAAAGAAAGAAAGAAAGAAAGAAAGAAAGAAAGAAAGAAAGAAAGAAAGAAAGAAAGAAAGAAAGAAAGAAAGAAAGAAAGAAAGAAAGAAAGAAAGAAAGAAAGAAAGAAAGAAAGAAAGAAAGAAAGAAAGAAAGAAAGAAAGAAATATTACTTAATATTATTAACCCTGATTTGAAAAGGTGCCTTGCGAGTCATTATGAAAAGTACATTTTTGATTTAGGATCAGTAATCCTAGCTTGTCAAGGTTATTAGTGTAACTGCTATTTTCTTTTCAGGCTGTGAAGGAAATCTCAACCAAAGATAGGTAAGTTTAACAAAGTAGATGATCTAGCTAGCTAAACTATTGCATCAATGCCACAACGATCATTTTTAGAGCTGGAGTGACTGTAGCGAAGTGAGAGAGCTGGCGTAACTGAGCAAAACTTGTTGTGCTTTGTGAAGTTCCACCAGCTCACTGGAAGGAATGATAAGGGCCAGACACTTTCAAAATCGGATTTCAGTTTGTGATTAGTTCGGGTTGGATTACACTGCAATTCTCAATGCATAATAAATACTGTAA
Organism: Pavona decussata; assembly: GCF_977016875.1. Taxonomy (NCBI): domain Eukaryota; kingdom Metazoa; phylum Cnidaria; class Anthozoa; order Scleractinia; family Agariciidae; genus Pavona; species Pavona decussata. The sequence continues at coordinate 74,998 of NW_028145577.1, forward strand.
TATAGAAGTGAGGATTAACACTCGCGAGATAAAAGAGAGGGATTTTTAATATTAGTTTAAAATGGTCTTGTCGAAACGATGAGTAACATTGTTTTTCTGTTTTCTTTCTTCCAGGGAATTGACAGAACTTAAAACAGTTCTTGAACCACTGCAGGAAGTAAGTATTGAGAATACAATCATACCTCGGGAATATTTGGAAGTGTATACGACTGAAAATTGGTTTCTTTTCTTGATCAAATCATCATATTGTTCCCGTATGAACTTCGAAAAAGAATTCCTTATCAACTTTTTCCACGCGTGTGGCGTATAAAGGTGTCAAATTTAACTTCCGTGAGACTGGAGATAGTAGGACTGTGACGTAAATACAGAAACGCTAGTCTGGCTATTTCTCTATTTCTCAGTTGTTTTTCGTGTGAAGAGGAAGAAAACTTTGTGGACGAAAATATGAATGAGATTGTTGAATCAGAATGAAATAACTGAGGAATAGAGAAACGGCGAGACTAAGCGGTCAATCAATTTATTCGTATTGACGGGACTTTAAATCCACACCAGTCTTCTTAGAAACAATTATCTTCCACACCACTCTCCCACTGTGAGCCTAAACTGTCCCCACACTACCATGTATAGGATCTGCATTGCTACTCTCCCACCCTTGAGATAGAGGCCAAACGATAACAAGAAAGTCAATTACTATAGAAACTCGTAATATATAATATCGCTTGCCCATAAATGTGCGGTAGTCTGCACCTGGGCGTCTGTAAACGGAGTAAGTAAATTGAAATTAGCGTAGTTTTCTTGTATTAAGATGTATGAATTAATGACATGTTATCACCTCAGCAGTTTCCAGCAAAAAAGAAATCCAGAAGAGTTATCAGAATGCTATGCAGTCTGTTGTGCTGCCGACGTTAAAAGATCATTTTGGACTTTGTTTTATATCAGAGTGTAAAAATGTGCTGTTTTGTAAATTGAATACCGTGTATTTTTTTCTACATGAAACTGACGTGAACAATTTGCATTCTTGTTTTAACGAACTAAAGTAAAAAAGTACGCTCATTTTCTTTTGAGTTAAGATAAATGAATAAATATTCGTTTTGACAGTTTGAGCTGAATTTCGATATTTAACCTTTTCGCAAAAATTGAAAGACGGTGTTGTTTGGAACTGAACCTTTAGTGCTTTTCAGAACTGAGACAGGTTGTCGACGTTTCGGGAGGAATATTTGGCAGGGGGAGGGAGAAAGAGGCGGGGAGGAGGCAAGGAGAGAGGTTTGGACAGCGGGAGGAGAGGGAGGGTTCACGGTCTGTTCAGTCCAGAAAGATGGGTTGGGAGAATGGGGAGTCGAGGGGGTCAGGAAGTGCCAGGTGCCCAGACCATGACGCGCATAAAATAACGCAAGGTCCAATTTTAGATCATTGACCTGCGTGATTTCCATGTAGAATCAAGAGAAACAAAGTGAAGGAAACCACTTCCTGTGAGCAGAGCTGAGGCGAGTCTTAATCCCCATGTATACCAGCGGTTAGTTCTCTGTACAAGCAGAATAATGTCCGGCTCGCTAACGGATATGACGTTTTTGTGCTTCGTATCATTACATCAAACAATGCCTTTGGGTTCCCGTGCAAACGTTATTAAGGTTCTTCCTCTCTTTATCTGTGCGCAACTTTACTTCGCATTAACGGAACGTCAAAAGTTTCTATCAGCTGCTATATGTAACTGTTCGAAAACCGAGTCTTGAAACTCGATTTATCAGCGTTGAGTAAAATATCTGCAAAACCAGTATGGCAACCAAATGATTTCCTTCAGTTGGCCAAGAACATTGACGGTTACCAAATAGGACGGTGCCTACGTTTGTTACTGCGCATACATTCTGCGCATCTCGGGATTCCAGGGTTCCTATGGGTGGTGCCTACTAATACAGGGATTTTTTTACGCAGTTTAAAAATAAGCGGGGAAAATAGAACTTAGCAAGCGCTCTTGGTATCCAAAAAGAAAATTTGGAGTAAAGAATTGAGATGATTCCGTTGGATTTCTCGGCATACGAAATACTTGGTACGAAAACTTTTAAGACAAACTTGACGTGAAATAAAACTTATGCACAGGAATAAAAATGGAGGTATATAAGAGAACGTTTGTATGGACAGGTCAGATTGAAGTGAAAATTACGATTTCGTTGAGGCATGAATATATAGGTTTTCGATGCTTAATTGGTAACTGCTTCAGTAGTCTGCGTAGACAGGGCTTTTATTTCTATTTAATCTTTATTTCATGTATACCCTATCTATGCATCATCACTATCATATGAATAGATATACAGCAATATTTCTATCAATTTTCTCTTGCACTTCTGTTATGGTAATTAAATGTCAAAGTATGCTGTCTATGTTATGGCATTTGAAAGCGGACTGTGATGTTCAGTTATTATTATTATTATTATTACGAACGTCTATCTCTAAGAAATTAAAGTGTGATTCCCTTAAGAAAGCCGTTCCTAGGTCCTTCCGTAAGCCGACTAATTGCTCAAACCAGTAACTACAGTAAGAAACATCTTATATAACGCCGAATCTCTAACATAAAAAGGCGGTATCGATTCACGTGAGCAAATAATGAAAACAGATTCTTTGAAAAAACCTCCAACAAAATGAGATTAGTTTTTTTGAATATTTCTCAGTTGATAGAGTTTCTTGTCTAACCTATCGAAGCTGCAATAAAAGGGCAAGACCCTCCGTCATTTCACACCTTTGTGTGTAAATTTAGACGCTGTTCAGTCGTGGCAAGTTGTTGCCCAAGCGTCCTCTGAAAAAATATGCCTCATAATATCACCACAACAATATAAGATATCAACTTCTTATTTGTTCAACGGGTTTTTTTTTCTGAAAACTAGGACTATTTTATCGATAAGGGCCATAGAAGGACACATGTTGTTTGTCAGTTGTTTACGCTCTGATGGTTGATTGTCAACTGAAGATGAGAATCGCCTAGCCAGGCCTTTTGTACCGGAACTTCCTGTTTTAGACATTTTTTGATTTATTTCCCACTGAGATTCAAAAGTAGTCAACAAACTTGATCTTAACTGGTTTATATCGGACAGCAATCAGCTTTTGGTGCAACTTCAATGGTTCGTGGTGATACTCTTAGCGGAACCGCTGAAGTAACTAAAACATTTAGGGAGCTTAAGATCCGACGATGGCGGGTGTCTGCGACGGCAGCTATGACCGTGGAAAACTGGGGAGAGGCCGTCGTTGTAAGGCGTGAAAAGTAAACCTTAAGAAACCGACCGGAGGACGGCTGCGAGTTGAAGAAAGGGTTCAATAATTTTTATTGTAGTTATAGCTTCGTTTAGATCGGCTCGTGGCCCTCTTCCTTGAAAGCTTCGACGACGGAGAAATTTCAGAGGGCGGATTTCTTCTCTTTTACGATTAAAATAGGTCGAAAAATCCAGATTTTTCTTTTTCTTTTACCCATTCCATAAAGATTCTGCTATTTATTACATATTTTCAATGCAGGTCACAAGACAGCGTGTAAATATGCGTACAGACAATTCCAAACCAGATTTAAAACAAACTTGTAAATATAACAATTCGTTTAAAAAGGCGAGTCCGAGAATAGAAATCATCGCACCATTCCAGAGCCGTAATCACGTCGTGCCAAAACATGATTATGACTTTGGAATATAGTATCCTCTTCATTAAATGTTGCATAGACCAAAACTTGGTTCTGCGATGATTCCTATTCTCTATTCCTTGTTAATACAAAACTGTCGGATGGATCTGAATTAAAACAAGCTCGATTTTGTATTGTCAACAAACTGAGCCGAGATTAATGTTGAATGTTGACTCGTTATTTCGATAAAGGACGACTCGTCTAATTTAGCTACAACACAACAGAATTCAAACAGGGTATTTAATGATTGACTTTAATACATATTCCTAACAGTACATCAAGAATAAAAGAAAACTTACTGGTTTGCAACTGGCGGCTTCGTGACAGAGCCACAGCGGCTTTCCATGAGGTCATCGACAGCCCGCTAACATCGACAAAATGAAACGGAGATTAATCCTTTTAAATCTTTTTCTCTTCATGAAATACTCAAACAAAACGATCCACTAAGATTGAAAAATCTTTTACTATCGAAAGTATTAAAGAATTTCGCCGAAGAAGACCTAAAATGGGATTATTTTACTCACGTTTTTAACACGACGGCAAACTCGGCATTTTGACGACGTCAACAACCCAGCTACGGCGGTAAACTTTTTCACGACGGCTGTCCGGAAGTTATTTGGCAACTTTTTTTACTTCCGCCCGCCGTCATAGACAACCGCCGTCGCCGGATCTTAAGGTCGGTGTTAAAGAGAGAAATTAAAACGTCTGTCACTGAAAAATCCCACAGAAATTATGTCGCATAAATTATCTCGAGTATTTCGTAGCAAAAGCCAGTCAGAGTTGATTCTTCTGGCTTTACCTTTACGTTAGGAAACGAATACTAATTTTAGTTTTCCTTCTTACAAGTTTAAGTATAACTTATGACGTATTATTAAGCCTCTTGTTGGATTTTGCATTGAAATTTTATTGTATTTTAGACGTACTTTTGCATGATTTCTTGGTAAATGATATGGACATTTGTCCGTGCGTTCGTTCGTTCACTAACAATGCGCAGGTGCAAAGCAACCAATTGGAGCCTAATCCCCCATCCTAGAGAAATAGAAGGATACTGAAACAATATTAATAACGGCATTGCGTTGGACGTCTATTTTCCGCTTCAAGGAAAGGAAATATGGAACATCTGCACGCACAATGTAAGAGTTTGGACTGAAAAAAAAAACATACCCAGTCTCAATGAAAATTTGCATGTCTACTAAACGTGATCGAAAGAAGAGCTAATTTGATGCAAATTAGCGGCATGTTTATATCAAGATCCAGTCTCGCCAGTTAAAGGCACTTTTGGAGCCAAGTTGGCATTTATCACGTTACCAAGAAACGAAGTGAGTAGCAATACTTTATTATAGCGGTAAAATGGTTTCTCTTAGAAATATATCACGCGTTTTAGAGGTAGGGTTTGTGGATTGTTTCATAAACTCAGTTTGTTGTGAGCGTCATTTCCTGGTGAATATGCTATGGGGTTGTTGCAAGGATGAAACATTCAAACAAACCTGGCATAACATTATTATTTGTGTTTCTCTGTAAACATTCCAGTAAAATTTCAGTCCACGAAAATCACTGTTAGTAAGAAAGACGATCTACTGAAGACAACCTCTCAGTTGAGCGATGTTGTATATTAATGTCGTGAATAAATAGCGATGAATTCACACATTGGTCGAATAAATAGTGACTGTTTTATTGAAATAACGAAATGAAAAGAAAGATGAAGTATTCTACATGCCGCGATTATGAAATAAAATATTATCTTCCTTCTCAACGCGAGTCAAACCCATCACGTTCCCTATAATGGTCGGTCCCTTACCACTGAACTACAGGGTGACGTGGAAAGCTGGGTCATGTAGTAAAATTTTTAAGGAAGGGAAAAATATTTTTTAGAAAAGCAATCGTTTAGCTCATCAGTTAAGTCAGTTCTTTTACCGCATGTAAAACAACCAAGAGAACAAAACACCTTTTATTAATGCAGATGGCTAAATGACCAAAAGGTTTACAAAAGGTAGCCGTATGGTTTTAGCTCAATTTTTAAACAACTTTAGTTAAGCACCTGCCATATTTCGTAGTTGCTTGTTTGTACTTAAGATGCATTTTGGGAAAGTTTGGTGTGCCTCGATTGATAGTTGCCTAGTTAATTTAAGCAATTTATCTCAGTTTTGAATAAAAAAAAAATACCCGACAATGTTCAGAAAGATTAAGTTACACACCTTCAAGTCCTATTTAGTTATTAATTTTCTATTTCTATCTGTTTACTAATAACCAAAAACTCATTCTCGTCTAGTTTAGAGAAAAACAAAACAAATTTCCATGCCAAATATCGAGTGAGCGATGATTTGCACCAACTTCCATGCCCTCGCGATCAAAACCTACAAATGAACGAATGATAGAAACATCTAAAGAAATTAGACAGCCAATCAGATTCTCGCTTTCACCTTATGTCATATGGGTACAGCTGATGTTTTAGCCCAAAAATAGCATCGTTTTAATACGTTGGATAAAGATTGTCAAGTTTGATCGAAATTAATAAACATACACCTAACAACTTATATGCACAAAACCATTACAGTTAATGGAAAGAAGGCATAAAATCGTCCTAGCCTTTAACACATTTAATATTGTAAATAGTCAAGTATGAATATTGTAATAGTAAGAATATTGTGTGTCGTCTATAATGTATTTATGTTGTATTTTTTTGTTAATGGCAAATTGAAATTGAATTTTATTGACATTCATTGCGAATTACACGTCGCCATCAAGATTTCTGTAAATATCAATCATGTGGAATAAAATATAGAGCGAAGATTTACGATTTATAACGATACGATCAATAGAGCGAAGATTTACAACGATTGATGTAACATCAAACACTCTTTGGAAAAAATTGTGGAAATTAGACGTAGAAACAAGATTTATTGTTGATATTTAAGAGATGCTACTGTTCAATAAGTTGGGATATTATGTCAATCTTTTCTTCTTACAAACAGACTATTATTGCCAAAATACCAAAGGAAAAACCTCTCGGAAACTTTGCCTTTCACCTTTACAGGTTGAAGTTTTTATGACCAGAAAATTTGACAAACATGCGTGATTTTAAACTTATATGTTTATGGCATTGCTATGACCATATATGGACACTGGCATAGCTCATGTTCTCAAACATCTGCGAGTTATCTGCCTGATACGTAAAAATAAAACAACTGTCACTGTATGTAGGACAGAGCACTTATTAGGAACAGTCTCAACGACAGATCGAATTGGAATTTGGAAATGTTGGTTCTTGAGGAGAAGTAAAAACCAGAGTACCAGGAGAAAAACCTCTCCGAGCAAGGACGAAAACCAACAACAAACACCAACCACATATGACGCCGAGTCTGGGAATCGAACCCGGGCCACAATGCCTCAATAAGAGGAGATACAGGAAATAACAAACCAAACCAAAAGCATGAATTATTGAAATAAATCAATAGAAACGTCTAGTTTAGGAAATGAAATATTACTCTTAAAGTTCTCCAGTAAGAAATGACCAAACATCTTTCTTTTTTTTTTCTTACCCTCAGCTTGCAACGAATAAACAGAAGGAGAAGGAACGATTTAAAACTTTTATTGAAGCATGCCTGACAACACTACTGAAAATCCTTCTTTGGAAAAGCTGGATAATACGTGGTCAAAAGTTTTTATCACTGAATTTATTGTGATATCTATAATCAACGTTTTCACTCTCATCGCCTTTGTAAGAAATCGCCACTTACGCAAGCGCACTACGTATCTGATAATAAACCTGACTGTGGCTGATTTACTAGTGGGAGCAGTGACGGGACCATTGGAAACATTCGGCCAAGATTTCGATCATGGAAATGGTTTCAGCTGGAAAGAAATCATCATTTTAACCTCGGGCTTCATATTTCCCCTTGCTTCTGAAGCCAATCTTTCGTTAATTTCTTTAGAGCGGTTACACGCCACACTTTTACCCTTCAGGCACTGTTTAATTGACAAAGGATTTTACTTCAAAGTTATCATTGGAAGCTGGATGATAACTTTGCTTTTAGCATTCATGATGTCTGTTCTTAAAGAGCTTGATTTAGTGTTAATTGGGTATTTAATTGTAAGTTACACTTCTCTTAACGTCCTTATCATAACTGTTTGCAATGTTATTATTATCATAAAAGTCAAAAGTAACCATCTTCCGCAGCATTTTAGTGCAGTTGCCTCAGAAAGGATATTGTCAGTAACCTTAAGCATAGTTACCGTCGTTTCTTTCCTGACTATTCTACCCGGAACCATTTTGTTGATAATTGAACAGTACATACATGTATTGAATGACATGTCTCCTGCAGCATTCATTCAAATAGACGAAACGTTAATATTGTTATATTATGCCAATTCTATCGTCAATCCATTGATATATGCTATAAGAATGCAAGAGTTTAGGAAAGCGGTTAGGGAGCTTATTTGTAAGAGGACTGCAGTGACAAGAGTTGTCCAACCCATTGAACTGCATGCAATGTAGTGCATGAACACGAAGATAAAAGCAATAACCAAAAAACAAAACCGGTTAAAAACAATCGAGATTTGGTTAAACCTGATATTTAAATAGTTGTTTGTTCGTTTGTTTGTTTACTTTGTGATGTACGTATTTAACAAGTGTTGTAAAGGATGTTCCTTTCATATTTTGTTGGAATCAACTGTGCAGTGACTATCTTTTCTTAGTCCAAGTAAACCTTGAACCTTAAGTTGCTGAATCTCATGAACAGTACGATTGTAAACTACTGGCTCAAAATATTTGATCAGTGCGTTATTAGAAAATCAATAGGAAGAGCTCCAGGAAGGTTTCATTGAATAAAGAACTATTGACTGTGTTGCTTTTGGTCTCTTCACTGTATACCCAATCGTAAGTGGTCTTCTACCGATTCAGTTTATTGTTTGTTTTGTTTTACTAAACCTATTTGAGTTCCTGGGAGCCTTGGGAAGGGAAGGCGACAAGTCCTTGGTAATTTCACAGGGTTTTAAATTGGAAAAGCCATCTGTGTGCAATTGAGCTATTATTTTGTGTGCTACATGAAGATGCTGTTAGATGCTTACAGTGGTGAGTACGCTGGATTTTCACTCAGAGCATCAGAGGCTGCAATGGTTCAAGGCTCATCACTGCATTGTAGCTATAGCGGTACATCTCTCTGGAACAGCTACCCTGTAATCTTAGGCAGGCTGAAACACTTAATTTAAGCAGGTACATAATCTCCATTTTAGGTAAGTTGAGACACGGCATTCATGGGAGGTAGGTCAAGCCTTTTTGTGGTTTTAGTATTATTGTTTAGGATTAGGAATTTTAAATACATTTTTTTGTTGATAGATTATCTTGTAGTTTTATGTTGTACCGACACTATGAATTTCAAGATCGAAGTGAATTGAATTGAAACTGAATTATGTTGTGTCATTTTCTCTGTCTCACCGAAGTATATAAATGGAAATGGTTGCTTGCTTAGGTAACTGTGCACGAGAAAGAAAGAAAGAGAGAGAGAGAGAGAGAGAGAGAGAGAGAGAGAGAGAGAGAGAGAGAGAGAGAGAGAGAGAGAGAGAGAGAGAGAGAGAGAGAGAGAGAGAGACAGAGAGAGACAGAGAGAGACAGAGAGACAGAGAGAGACAGAGAGAGAGACAGAGAGAGACAGAGAGAGAGACAGAGAGAGACAGAGAGAGAGACAGAGAGAGAGAGCTAGAGGTACGGGCACTTTTGTAACATTTTAGGGCACTTTTGTAACCTGGTTAGGGCACTTTCGTAACCTATAGGGCACTTTCGTAACCACAGGGCACTTTGGTAACATTTTAGGGCACTTTGGTAACAGTATAGGGCACTTTTAAAGGGCACTTTTGTAACTTAGTAACAGGGACATTTTTATATGGCACTTTGGTAACTAAATGGGGCACTTTGGAAACTTCGTAAGGCACTTTTGTAACGGAGTTATTTCTCGTTTTTTGGGTACAAGATTAACCCTTTACAACCCAATGGTGATAACCAACAATTTTCTCTTCATCAAATCAGTGCACTATAGAAGAAAAATGTAACGAAAATGGAAGAAATTATTGCCGAAAGATACATTATGTTGATGTTTAACCAATTTCTCCAAATCAGCACTCAACAAAATATAAGGAGATAAGTAAGGAGAGTTTGTATAGTGATGCTGGGGCGTAAAGGATCACGAGTAAGCACAAGCAATGGAATGCATTAAAGTTTTCTAGCCCTTTTTGTTCACAAAAAAACTTTATTTTAAAATAGAGAACACTCAGTAATAGTTTTATGTCTCTCTTTGAAAATAAACAGTAGTTACGGAAGCTGGGCAAAGAGGAAATATATAAATAAATAAATAATGCCTCCACTGAAAACTGGATTATTTTGTGCTAAGCCTTTCACTTAATTGCAAGCTTGATTAATATACATTTTCTCCTTACAAGACCAATACAGTTTTAAGCAAACAGGTGGGAACAATAATGAAATTTATCACCTGGGAATTTGTTTTTGGAGGCATATCATCAGATTACCATAACTGACGCTCTGAAGAATGTATGGCAGTCAGTAAGGAGAAGTAACATTTAGATCTTGGGAATGTGAGGCAACAATGGAGTTAACAGGCCTGCGCGTCTCATGCGCGTGCTTTAGCCTAAATAAAAGTTTTGCCTACACGGGTATATCTTTTAGAAAACACCCTTTTCTCTATGAAATGAGCCGTGACTTGGAGGATTTGCGCGATAGTCACTAAACAAAGCCATGTGCTTAACTGTCGCATATTTTGCATTTTGATCTCAAATTAAGGTCATTTTGACCTCTGATTGTTTCTGTTTAGCGACTGTCGTTCTTATGCCATTTGTGGCATCATAGTTAGTAGAGGGAGACGCATTTGGGTCACACTTGGTATGGCTCAGTTAAGTGCGTCTGGTGACAGTATAGCTTCTCTTTTTATAGCTTTGTAAGGATAGGATTTGAACCGTTTAATAATTATTACATTACATTATCTTGCAGTTTTTGTATTAACGGACCGGCTACTTCCTTTTGTTGCAAGATGTTGTGTTTCTTACCACGATTACTTGTCTCTTGACCCTTTCTTCAGCATTGTAGCTTCTTAGAAAGCCATGCAATGCGTTAAATTGAGGGCTCTGGCCGCTTTAGTAAAGGCTGTGTTTTTGTTATCGCTCTGCTCCGCTGTGAAACTGGGAAGTTTGTGTTGAGGGAACTTAGTATTTTCCCCCTTGTGTTCTGATTACGTCAAAGATGAAAAGGCAATATTCTTCTGTGTTGATCCAGCCAGGGGATGTTACGAGTCCTTCGGCCGTTAGTAAATTCTGTTGCATTTTAGGCCATGGTCAGGCAATATGATAATAATGGGGTTGACAAGCCTGCGCGACTCTCACGTGCGTGTTTTAGCCTTAATCAGAGTTTTGTCCGCGTGAGTATATCTTCTAGGGAACACCTTTTCCTGTATGAAATGAGCGGTTTTCCCTTGTAAATTTCTTTGAGCGATGGATTTTCTTCTATTAAATGCCATTTATGGAGTAGTATTTGTTTCAAGTTTGGCACTGATAGTTGATATTGAATTACAAAAGGCAAGATTTGTTTGTTTTCTTTTTCTTTTTGTAAGAGAGCTCGTCCTCTATCTTCAAAGTTTACTTCTGAGAGTGTCTTTTTAATGAAGTTCCTGGGTAGCCTCTCTTAACAAGTTTTGCTTTGAAGTTGTTCATGTTCTCTTAAATTTTGTTATAGAGGAGTTTGTTCTTAGGTTCTAAGGGCCTCTCCTTTGACAAATCCTCTTTTGACACTAGTCGGGTGACATAAAGTGCGTGTATTGGAAAGTTTTAGTGGGCTTGAAGTGAGTACGCACATCAAGCACTGCTTCGCTATTGAATCTTTCGCCTTTGTGTATTTTCGTATCCAAGAAGGTTGTTTCTGTTTCTGATATTTCAGCCGTAAATCGATAAGCCGTATATCAGTTTTTAATCTCCTATCAAAAAGGTATTTTACGGGACTTATGACTGTATGTGAAAAGGAGATCTATGGGTTATTGCGCAATCTGAAAAGAAACTTGGTAGTAGATATTCTTTCTCGGCACTTCTTTGTAAAATTCTCCTCTTCACACAAAATCGAAATAATACACCCCAAAAGCTTTAGTATGAAGTATTAATGGTATCACACGTACTATTCTTTACGCGATTTTAATTTTCATCCCAATGGACTCAGGAAAAACAGTCTAAATGACTTCTGCGCACAACAAAAATTAACCATGTTTTGACTAGGCTTAATACCTTCATTTTAAAGTAGTTGGGGTCAACACGCGTTTTTAACTGTCATCTTAGTTTTTTTGCATTTAATCGCTTGGTTTCTAAAGCGCTTTTGAATATTTTTTTGTAGTATAAGCGCTATATAAATTATCAGTTTATTTAATTCCTATTATAATTATTATTATAATTATTATTATTGTTTATTTATTTATTTATTTTTGTTTTTTTTTCTTTTCTTTTTATCAAGTGGAACTGATTTTAAAATGCCGAATTTCATTTTTTAAAACTTCATGACATTTGGTTTTCTTTCTTTTTCTTTACAAAAACACTATTGCTTGAAAGTATTATCTTTTTTTTAATCGAAATAATATAATATAATAATAATAATTGTGAATATGTTTTTAATAGCTCTTTTTTATATACTTTTAACTTGTAAATAGCAATTTGTGTGGAATATTTTAATAAAGAATTATTATTAAAAAAATTATCATCATCATTATTATTATTATTATTATTATTATTATTATTATTATTATTATTATTATTATTATTATTATTATTATTATTATAAGATTCTTTATTATTTTTGATAAAATTTTGCCCTTTGCCTCCATAGTAAAATAAGTATTGGCTATTCCCCTTGTGAGTGGTACGCGCACGCAAAGATTTTTTTTCACTGACACCACTTTGAGTTACGCCTGCATTTAATCTTGCAGTTTTATTGGTGATAAAGTAAAGAAAATACTATTAATCGGAGGTGGATAACTTTCAACAATGATTGTCGCACGAGGATAACTCTAACATGTATTCTTGAAACAGAGTGAATGGCCCGGGTACCACAAAATGCGAATTATTCGTTCATTGCTTTTGCTGCCTCGTCGTATCAGTGCGCGCGCAGGAGGTAGGCATTCGTGGTGTACAAAGTGCGAAATAACAAAAGCAGGCACCGTCCATCAATGAAGTGAAGATGTGACCATCGCAGTTGAATTTACAATTTAAGATAACTCGTAGGGGTCACCACTTGCTTTAATTTTTTAATTTTATATTACCTTTTCTGTGTTTGATCGCCTGATGTCGGATGCACTTTTGCCCATTCCCCTCCCTGTGAAGTAAAGGATTTGCGTCTCACTTCCCAAGTCATGATTGTGCGCAAAGTTTTCATCGCTGACGCCACTATAAGTTACGCCTGAGTTTAATCTTACAGTTATACAGGTAAAGGAAATGTCTACTATTGGCCAAGACTGCATAACGAGCGTTCAGTTGCGCTAAAGAATAACTGTAAAAAAGTTTTCATATATAAAGACAGACTTGTTTTGGCTTAAAAGCATTTGTCGTAAAGGCAACTTGTCTATCCCAAGCAATGAGGAACCTTTTTTGACAAGTTTAGCTCAGAGAGCACGTCTTGAGACCAATATTAAAAACTAACGCACCAAAAAAGGGTGAGACTAAAGCAGGATGAACCGAGAAATACAAGTAGTAAACGGTTCTTTTACCGCTGGATTGTGACATTCACAAAGGAAAACAAAGTTGTGTAAAGCTGTCAGATACATTTTATCTCTACTTTTTACTTACTTTTTATCCTTGTTGCTTATGCCTTCAAAAGACGGTCCGAAAAAGTGTCAGGCGCTCAGAATGTCACTATGCGCGTAATGATTTTTTCGCTAAAAAGGGCTTATTTCACACTTATTTCATGCAGTCATGCCCTGAGATTTTCAGTGATGCATGTCCCTAAATATCTCTTGTTGCTCACCAAAGCGTTTCTTTTTTCTTTCAAACGAAACATGTTTCTCTCTTTGCTGGTCGATCTTGCAAAACGGGCACTTTCGTATAACTTTTCAAATTTCTTACACCAGCTGCTAAAAGAAAGGCATTTTTCCTACTAAAGCTTAACGCAAGGCTCTCCAATTTCAGTATCATAAGGTACATTAGTGTGCCTAACATTCATGTAAATTTCGTTGGATTCTAACCGTTGATAACGATGAAACGAAGTTTCAAACTTTGATTTGTTAGTTTTAGGCTTTTTCGTTTTCTCGGAAACCTTAACTCGACATTAAAGTGCATACGGACACTGTTGAAATTTCTGCAAGTGCAAATAGAGCTCCCTCATTTTACGGTGGTAAGCGAGAGAATGGTATGGGACATAATAGCCTTCTAAATACCCACCTTTTGACAAAACCTCCCAGCTTTCCACCAAAACCTGGGCCGTACCACGACATAGGGCACTTTTGTCACTTTTTAGACAGAGAAAGAGCCATAAAATTTTTCTTTTACGATGGCTCGGAAATATCTGCATCAGGGTACGTTCGCTACACTCTCTGGTGTCTACAAACGTGAAAACCGCATCGAAAAATGCGAAAGTGGACATGACCTGGAAAGGGAGAGAAGCAGGTTACAAAAGTGCCTATCGTACCTCTAGAGAAAGAGAGAGAGAGACAGAGAGAGAGACAGGGAGAGACAGAGAGAGACAGAGAGAGACAAGGAGAGACAGAGACAGAAACAGAGACAGAGACAGAGACAGAGACAGAGAGACAGAGAGAAAAAAAAAACCCTGATACATAGAGTTACCAGCTGCTCCAATAAAACATCTGTCAACAAGAATACTATGTTGTGTATGAGCCAATCACAATTACCACTAACAACCTGATGTCACTATTTGTGATGCAGTACAAATCTGCCATTTCATGAAAAAAGTCTTCTGTCTCAACCAATGGATTCTTCCAAATAAAACTGTAGTTTGGCCTCATATGTTTCTTTTTAAAACTCAAACTAAATACCTTTTGAGGAACCCTCCCCTACCCCCTCAGACTTTTCAATGACCTTCTGTGGGGTTGGTAAACTGTATACTATGGATATTTCTTAAAATCACAAACTAAAGGAAAACTCCAGATTCTAACTTATTTAATACACAATATCTGATCCAGAAAACACAATGCTTTATCAGGTCCCCCTATCAACAAAAGGAAACAAGGGTGGAGGGGAGGGGACTGATAAAGGGTTACTTTTCCTTTTACCTACATGTACAAGCTGCTTCCTTGTATACACACCTTGAAAAGCATTTAATATTAATTAATTCTTTTGTCTTCCATCTCTTTAAGTTCCTTCATTTCCTTGTCAACAAAGCCCTGGCTAATTTCAAAAGCAGCATTACCACACTTGAGGAACTTCTTGAATGCAAATTTGTCTATGTATTTCCCAGCAACTGTGCTTGGTAGATTGAATATGAGCTTGTGGAGAAACTTTAAAAAATTTTCCAACTGCAAAGTGAATCTCTGGTCTTCCTGTGTTGGAGCATCTTCATACAACGCAGCAGTCAAGTATCAAATGTGAAAGTCCCAATATCTGAAATATTAAAAAATATATACATGTATTAACAGCGCTTAAACTTTTATAAGGCTGACAGCTGTTGTACTGTGATAATTGCACTATTAATCACATAAGAAACTACACCTGTACCTCTCATGTTTTGTACTACTCTAATTACCAACATCTGCATGGTCATAAAAAACGGAAACTCTGCCATCTGAAAATTTTCATACCCCATATGCATGCAGATTTTGGACCCTGGGTTGTGGTGCACCCCCCCCCCCCCCCAAAAAAAAAATGGATGGGGAAGCTTATAAGTAATACACAAAACTTTAAAGAGTAAAGTTTGTGTTTACAGTAGTAGTGCTCAAATGTAAAATGACTGGCAAGCCCATGGGGGGGGGGGGGGGGGATATTTTGCCTGTAATACCTTCTAAAAAAAACCCATGTTTTATGCTTCATGTTGGTGTATTAAGCCTCATGTGGCTCAGGAAAAAGGGCAAGCAAAGCAAGGCTCAATAAGGCCTTTTATTTCCAGGCTACATACCTCACAGGGGTGAAAATGGGCTTAATTAAGCTTTTTTTTAAGCCAAGTGAATAAATGATAAATGTTTTTCCTCATTCAGTGACAATATTACTAGTTCAGATGCTCTACCCCTGTAAGCTACAGCAGACTCGTGGAAGTTGGGCCATTAAACTAGGCCATTAAACTAGCATACTGCTTGGATTTGAATGTTGATGAATAGTACAGTACATGTGAAAGAAATGTGATGTTATTGTTTTAAGATTAGTAAATACGCGATAGATGACACATAACACATATATATATTTTTTTTGGCCAATGGCATGGGCATACGCCAGAAAAAGAAAATGTAATATTGGCATTATCTGGTCCTGACATTAGCCTCCTGTAGTTTAACAAACCTCAAAATAGAAGAATCTTTTCTGACCTCATTGTTTACATTTTCTCTCATTAGCATATACGAAACAGTATGCTATGAACAAATGGGACATAATAAACTAAAGGAATTTGTCACATCTAGTAATCAGGGTGAATATCTGTGTGAAATATTCTACAAGAAATTCACTTTGAAAAACTGTGAAATTTACAAATTAAGAATGTATGACTGGGTGGCAAGAGCTACCACCATTCATTCTTTGTAAAATCTTGACACTTTTAAAGTTCATTTCTCAACTTTTTAGCGGGTTCTAAGTTTGTCAAGCACTTTCAATTTACAGAGTGCATTTATTTGTAACTTAATAGTTTTGTTGTTTATGCTAAATATGTATGCTAATGTGGGTGAACATGTACATGAAGATCTTCCTGTGGCAACAACGGTTATGCCATTAAAGTTGTCAATGTCTTCCTCCACTATTTTTAATTATTAGCTTTCGGTAGCCTGTCTGCTACAATCAATACAAGAATGTTGGACGCTTCAATCTTGGTTAAATTAGCTATAGTAAAACAATCCCGGCCGATAACAACTCATTCCCGCTTTGAAGACAATACTTATAGCACTCTTTTAAGAGTGCCTGACTGTAACTTTCGAGAATCGCTGGCCAAGCTTGAAAAATCGAAACTCCTGATAATTTGCCTGAAGTTTACTTTTGGGGAACTATCTTCGAAAATATTATTTGAATGTTCTGGAAATTTTTAGTTTTCGAGAATTTTGGAGAAAACGAAATAACGAGTTTTGCCTCATTAATTATGCAAAAATCTCAATCAAAATTAGCCAAGTTCAATACGCTTGTGTTGAAACAGCACGCAACGCTAGAAAGCGAGGTCGGTTTTGAATAAGAGCATAACTCACCTACTTTCTATTAATGGGACCTATGTAAACTTTTGTAGAACTTTGGAGGGTTTTATGGCTCTTTGAAAACTTGACATTTTGAGGACTTCGCGATGAGGCGAAAATTGAGTAAGTTTGAAGGTTTAAAATGCATCTTCGTATGTCAGGTATCGACTCGAGAGGAACATTGTGATAAAGCTTGGGTCTTCGTCTTTAATAATACGAAATAAAAAATCTGGGCAATCAATCAATGCAAAGTTTGTTCTTTGTTTTATTATTATTATTATTATTATTATTATTATTATTATTATTATTATTATTATTATTACTATTATTATTATTATTATAATTATTATTATTATTATTATTATTATAATATATTTAACAACTTTTTTTATTTCATCAAAATTTTAGTCTTACTATTGTTAAAAAATTGCGCTTGAAAATAGCTCTGTTGTGCTTGGAAATAGTCGCTTTTTTTTAATCGAAATGAATTTTAAATATTGAATTGTAAATAGGTTTTAATAGCTCTTTTACTACTTTTAACTTGTAAATATCAATTTTGCTTGGAATATTATAATAAAGAAAGATTTTATTTTTTATTATTATTATTATTATTATTATTATTATTATTATTATTATTATTATTATTATTATTATTATTTTTTATGTTTGTACTCATGAACTACGTTGCATGCAGTTCAATGGGCTGGACAACTCTTGTCGCTGCGCAGTCCTCTTACAACTATTATAAAAAGCTCCTTAACCGCTTTCCTGAACTCTTGCATTCTTATGGCATATATCAATGGATTGACGATAGAATTGGCATAATAAAACAACATTAACGTTTCGTTTATTTGTACATGTGTTGCTCCAGGAGAAGTTTGACTGAATATGTCATTTCGCTTAACTGCCATCCAAATAGATATGGGCAGAATAGTCAGGATAGAGACGAGGGTAACTATGCTTAAGGTCACTGACAATTTCCTTTCTGAGGCAACTGCACCAAAATGCTGCGGAAGAGGGTTCCTTTTGACTTTTATGGCAATGATAACATTAGAAACAGTTATGATAAGAAGGGTAAGACAAGTGTAACATGCAAATGCATATGTAATTGAAACTAAATAGAACGCTTGAAGAACAGACATCATGGATGCCAGAAGCAAAGTTATAATCCAGCTGCCAATAACAACTTTGAAGTAAAGCCATTTCTCAATTAAACAGTGCCTAAAGGGGAAAAGTGTAGCGTGCAACCGCTCTAAAGAAATTAACGAAAGATTAGCTTGAGAAGCTAGGGGAAATATGAAGCCTGAGGTAAAAATGATGAATTCTTTCCACTTGAAACCATTCCCACGATCGAAATCTAGGAAGAATACTTGCACTGGTCCCGTCACAGCTCCCACCAGTAAATCAGCCACAGTCAGGTTTATTATCAGATACGCAGTACGCTTGCGTAACTGGCGATTTCTTGCAAAGGCGGCCACAGTGAAAACGTTGATTATAGCTATCACAATAAATTCAACGAGTAAAACTTTTTTCCACGCATTTCCCAGCTTTTCTAGCGAAGGATCTTTAGTACCGTCACCAGCCATACTACAATAAAACTTAAACGTTCCTTCTCCTCGTGTTAATTGGTTGTAAGCTGTGAATAAGAAAAAATAAAGAAAAAGATGCTCAGCCGTTTCTTACAGTAGAACTCTTAAAGCAATATTTCATTTCCTAGACTAGACGTTTCTTTTTAATTTATTTCAATGATTCATTCGTGTTCGGTGTGGTTGTATCGCCATTGTTTTGAGAGACATGAGCTATGCCAGTGTCCAATTATGGTCATAGCAGTGCCTTTAACACCGTAGGTTAAAAACCATGAATGTTTGCCAAATGGGCCGGGCATAAAACTTCAACCTGAAATATGAAAGGCAAAGTTTCCGAAGGGAGGTTTTTCCTTTGGTATTTTGCCAATGATGGTCTGTCTGTAAGAAAAAAAAATGACATAATATCCTAACTTATTGAACAGAAGCTCTTCTAAAATATCAACAATAATTTTACTTTCATCGACTAACTTCCAAATTTTTTCCTATAAGTGTTTGATGGCGTGATTATCAATCGTAAATCGTCGCTCCATTTGCTATTTCGCCGGATTTTCATTTACGGAAATCTTGATAGCGACGTTAAAATTCGCAATGAATGTCAATAAAATAATGATTTTATGCCTTGTTTTCATGAAGATTTCAGTCCTTCAGCCGAACAGTGCGACAAATGTTCTCTAGCAAAAGAGAGTTGCTTTAAAGTCTCACACTTTACCCAAACGTGTCAATTTTGCCATGGCGAAGTGTTCAATTTATTGTTTCGTCTACGATGTTTGCGACGCATTTTGCCCTATTAGTCGATCAACGCCAAACTATGTCCAAGGTTGCTTTAGTTGAAGCTAGTTCTTGTCATCGTAAAGATCTGTGAATGCAGTGAATTCTCGTTTTGATAAAATGATAATTGTCCACATGAAGTTCTTAGGTGCATGTAGATTAATTTCGATCAAACATGACAAGGTGTTAAAACGATATTAATTTTGTGCTAAAACACCGGCTGTACCCATATGGCATAAGGTGGAAGAAAGAACCTGATTGGTTGTCTAATTTCTTTGATTATTTGTTTTTATCCTTATTTAACTCGTAAGTTTTAATCGCGAGGACATCGAAGTTCAAGCAAACCATCGCTCATATTTGTTGTGGGAGATTGGTTCTTTTCTCTGAACCAGACGAGGATGAGTTTTTAATTAACGGTAAACAAATAAAAATACGGATGGGCTGTATTTTCATTCAAATTAACTGAACAACTATCAATCGAGGCACACCAAACTTTCCCAAAATGTACCTTAACAAAAAATGTACCTAAACAAGGAACTACTAAAAATGGCAGGTGCATAACCAAGGTTCTTTCAAAATTGAGCTAAAACTAAACCATACGGTGTCCTTTTGTCAACCCTTTTAATTAACAAATGTCATTAATAAAGAGAAGCATCGCCTCATAATTTGTTTTAGGCTTGTATTTGCTTTATCTGTGGTAGAACAATTGACTTAAGTTAAATAAATATTAAGTACTATTCCCTTCCTTAAAATTTGAACTAAATGATCCAGCTCTTCACCTCACCTTGTAGCTCAGTCGTTAGCGACCGACCATTATAGGGAACGTCATGGCGTTCAGAGGGAAGATAGTTCTCTCTTTCAAAATCGTGACGTGTGGAATACTACATCTTTCTTTATATTTCATTATTTGAGCAAAACCGTCACTTTTTATTTGACAAGTGTTTGAATTCATCGCTATTTATTCACGATATTCATATATAACTCGCTGCTCAAAACTAACGATGCTTTCGGTAGATCGTCTTTCTAACTAACACTGATCGTCGTGGACTGAAACTTTACTGGAATGTTAACAGAGAAGCACAAAATAATAATGTTATGCCAGGTTTGTTTTAATGTTTCATCCTTGCAACAGCCCCACTGCATATTTACCTGGAAACGGCGCTCACAACAAACTTAATTGGAGCTTATGAAACCATCTGCAAACCCTACCCTAAAAAGGCGTGATATATTTCTGAGATTTCATCTCAATGGCAAAATAAATCAACAAATGTCTAAAACAGGAAGTTCTGGTATAGTGGCCTGGCCAGGCCATTCTCACCTTCAGTTGTCAATCAACTATCATAGCATAAACAACATATGTCTTTCTACGGCCCTCATCGATAAAATTGGCTTAGGTTTTAGAGTAAACCAGGTTAAAAAAATTAGAACTTGATATCTTATATTGTTAAGGTTATATTATGGACTTTTTAGGTATGTTTTTTTTTTCAGAGGAAACTTGAGTCAACAACTTGCCACGACTGAACAACGTCTAAATTTAGATCTCACGCCGACAAAGGTGTGAAATGAAGGAGGGATTTGCCCTTTTATTGCGGAACTTCTTGTTTAAAATATAATTACCTTTCAATTTTACTGTGATCGACGGAGCTTCGATATGTTGGACAAGAAGCTCTATCAACTGATACATATATAGATTTTTTTAAACTAATCTCATTTTGTCGGAGGTTTTTTCAAAGAATCAGTTTTCATTATTTGCTCACGTAAATCGATAGCGCTTTTTGATGTTAAGAATTCGGCGCCATATAAGATGTTTCTTACTAGCTGTAGGGGCTGAACCTAGGAACGACTTTCTTAAGGGAATCATAGTTTAATTTCTTAGAAATAGACTTTCGTAATAATTGAACCTCGCAGTCCGCTTTTAAATACCATAGCATTAATAAATACACAATAATAGAATTTTCCTGACACACTAGTCGATAACCGTCATTATGCCTGGGCATGTGGAGGGAAACATTTGGTTACCATACTGGTTTTGCAGATATTTTGCTCAACGGTACTAAATCGAGCTTCAGAGAGTTGGGTTTCAAACAGGGACTGAATAACATTTAGAAGTTACATATAGCAGCTGATAGAAACTTTGACTTTGCCTTGATGCGGAGTAAAGTTGCACACTTTAAATCAGAGGAAAAACTTTAAATGTTTAATAACGTTTGCATGGAAACCCAAAGGCATTTTTTGATGCAATGACACGAAGCACACAAACGTCACAGCCGCTAGAGAGCCGGACATTATCCTGCTTGTATAGAGACCTAAATGCTGGTTATTAAGACTCGCCTCAGCTCTGCTCGCAGGAAGTGACTTCCTCCACTTTGTTTCTTTTGCTTCTACATGGAAATCAGGTAGGTCGATGATTTACCTTGCGTAATTTATGTGCGTGATACTGGAAACTGGGCCTCAGGCACTTCCCGACCCCCTCTCCCCTCTCCCAACACGTTTTTCTGGACTGGATAAACCGTGAACCCTCCCTCTCCCCAGCTGTCCAAACCCTTCCCCCTCTTTCTCCCTCGCTCTTTTCTGAATTGCAGTTTTATTTGTTGTTCTGGACACTTCTTACCACCCCTCCTCACATTATTCCTGAAACGCCGACAATCTGTCTCATTTATGAAAAGCACCGCAGGTTCAGTTCAGAAAAAGACCATCTTTCAGTATTTGCGAAAGATTAAACATTGAAATCCAGCTCAAACTGTCAAAACAAATATTTATTTAAACACATAATAAAACGACTGCACTTTTTCCTTCTGTCCGAACGAGAAGGCAAATTGTTCACGTCAGTTTGATGTAGAAAAAATGTACAGTATTTAATTTACAAAACAACAAATTATTCGTACTTTGATATAAAACAAGGTGATTCTTTTAACTTCGAAAGCAGAACAGACTGCATAGCAGTCTGATAACCCCTCTGGATTTCTTTCTTGTTGGAAACTGGTGAGGAGATAACATGTTGTTAATTCATACATCTTATCAGAAGAAAACTACTTTAATTACAATTTACTCCGTTTGTAGACGCCTATGTTCAAACTACCGCACATTATGGGCAAGCAATATTTTATTTTATAAGTTCCTCTGCCCATTGACTTTCTTGTTATCATTTGGCCTCTATCGCAAGGGTGGGATTGGGGCAATTCAGATTCTTTTTACAGGATAGTGTGAGGGCAGTTAGGGCTCGCTGTGGGAGGGTGGTATCGAAAACAGTTGCTGCATAAAAGCGAAATGACATGCGTAAATCTCAAGTCCAGTCAACACGGATGAATTGATTGATTAATTTAAATAGTCTCGCCGTTTCTTTATTCCTCAGTTGTTTCATTCTGAGAATCCAACAACCCTATTCTTACTTTCATCAGCACATTTTTCTTCCTCTGCACACGAAAAACAACTGAGGAATAGAGAAATCGCGAGGCTAGCTTTCCTGTATTGACTTCGCAGATCTACTATTCCCAGTCTCATGGAAGTGAAATTTGACACTTTTATGCGCCACAAACGCAGGAACGAAAATTGATAAGGATTGCTTTTTCGATGTTCATACAGGAACAACATGACAATTTTATGACGGACACAAATTAAAAAAAAAGAGATTTTCTGTCGTGTACACTTCCAAATATTTCTGATGTATGAATGTATTCTCAATACTCACTTCCTGCAGTGGTTCAAGCACTTTCTTAAGTTCTGTAAGTTCACTGTAAGAGAGAAAACAGAAAAACGATCTTACTCACAGATTGTCCACGGAAGTATTTCAAACTAATAATTATTAAAAATCTTTCAGTTTTATATTGCGTTTGATAATCCTTAATTACAATGTTTAATATGCATTGAGAGTTGCAGTGTAATCCAACCCGAACAAATCACAAACTGAAATCTAATCAAGTATGACTGGTGGAACTTCACAAAGCGCAACAAGTTTTGCTTAGTTACGCCAGCTCTTTCACTTCACTAAAGTCACTCTAATTTTTAATAAATGGTCTTCGTTCCATTGAGACAATAATTTAGCTAGCTAGATTTTCTACTTTACTAAACTTACTTTTCTTTGTTTTCCAGTTGATCCTTGGCCTGAAATAGAAACCAGCAAGTTTGACTAACTACCTTGGCAAGCCGAGATTACTGATCATAAATTTATTACTGTGCATTTCAAAATGACAAGTGCAAGGTAATCGCAATGGACCTTTTTCCTTTTAAGAAAGAACTTGCAAATAAAGATAAGTATCTTTGTTTTTAAGTTCATCCCAATTCTGACAAAGAAACAGCAAGTTAGACTAATTACCTTCGGAAAGCAGGATTACTGATTCTAAATTAAAAATGGGCGTTTGTTACGAAAGTTGTATTTATTTTCCGAAACTTTCCAAAACATTCTATTGTGCATTCTGTAGAACTTTCCAGCACATTTTAAAATTCTGAGTCACAGTTTACATAATTGGTTTTATATAGCATACGCTACTGTAAATGTTACTGAAATAAGATTCTAGGTGGTTCTAAGACCTTACTAAACGACTACTGCATAAGCAAGCAAGCTTAGCAGTTTGAGAGAGAAATGTTAGAAAAAATATAAACGGTGTGTCAAGAAGTCTATCCAAAGGGCTTCATGACGGAGCTGTGCGCTGATTCAAGTGTAAAAGCTGTATGCCAGAGCTGTGTGCTAAATTCTGTGTGACAAGAACCTGTGAGCTGTGAAGATTTCTAGTGTTGGGGAATAAATCTGCTTGTTGCTGTTAGCCATAATCTTGCGTTCAGTCTACAATATCTTAACAGCGTTTCATAATGACAAGTGCAAGGTAATTGCCAGGGAACTTTTGATGTCTAGGTTAATACGGCTTTGGGTCTGTCTCCCTAAGCAATTATGTAGGCACCTATAAAATGTCCTCTCGTCTTGTGTTTGTTTTAGGGTTTCCATTGTATACGTTTTCCAAGGAATAACTTCAAAATAGAAAAAAAGACGATTTGGCCCGGCACCATGCCTCCCCCACTACTCACTAAGTTTCTTATTTAGAGTCCAAGTAAAGTTTCAAACAGCAGCGAGGTTTTATAAGTGACATGATTCCTTTAGTCCTTTCTCACCTGCTGTCGCCAGGCGAAGAAATCTTCAGCCTTTGTTGCGCCCTCTCTAAATTAAAATTAAAACAAATAAAAATGGTAAAAATGTATTAATTAGATGTTTCAGTTAGAGTGTGAGTTTCCGTAAATTTCTTTTCATTTTGCGCAGGAATGTTTAATGCAACCGCAAAGTTGTCATCAAAATAGAAAATAGCTTAATAAGTTGGAAGCATGAAAAGATTGTTTTTACCTGTTAAGCTCCTCAATTTCATCTGTGAACGACTGCAGAAACATAAAAATAAAGAGAAAAGAAATTATTAGAATAGCGGTCACGGACGGACTGGTGTTTTTAAATTGGACAGCAAGAGAATACGTAAATAGTAAGACAATGATTGATCTACCGGTTGCCATTGTGGCAAGGCAAGGTATGTACCTTCTAACATTGTCACAGTCACTTTCACAAGAAACAAAGGAATTCTCTTCTTCTGACATTGACGAAAAGAATACTTTTAACTCATCATGGCCACTTTCTAGGACTCGAAAGTCTTCAACATCCTCCGTCTACAGTGGTATTCAGTAATTTAATCCATTATCTCGGTCATCACATTCGTCAATCCCGTATCTCATCCATTTTGTTTAGCTCAATTCAGCCAAAGCTATGACATATCTAAGCCTTGTTTTCAGTCTTCGCCGACGGGTTTGATCTCAGATACTATTAAAGTTGGCGTCACTGCTCGAACCAATGCCTGGAACACAGCTCGCTTCATCTGTTGCCGGACGGCGCGAAGGCTTGAAAACTAGGGTAGACCTTTGTAAGAATTAACCTTAAGTAAGAAAATTCCGTGTTGTTCCCGACTCCTAACGACGTGACAAAAATCAAAAGCTTTCATAGTTATAATACCTGGTTTATGTCCACCATTCTTTTCGACAAGCCCTCCATTTCCCTGTAAAGCCAAACAAAGTATTTGAGCTCATCTCATAACATCTTAACATGAAACGAAAAAAGGATTTTAAAATTTCACCAATCTCTCATTTACCTCTTCATCTCCGCCTGTAGTTCCTACAGGTTGTATAACAAATAACACAGTTTAGAATAATTGTTAAGCAACATAAAAAAAATATGATTTCATGCGGGTTTCTCTTTGACAGTTGCATAGTCTGATTCATAGGTTGGCTTTGATGAAAATAAGTTCCTCGGATTTTATAGTAGTTCCTGGTTTATCTAACGAGAAAACAACATGAAAGGAAGATATATGTTCCGGTTAAATTGAAAATGAGTCTAAATATTTTTTTTCTTTACAAATGTCAGTTTTGAAAACATAAGTTGGTCTTAGGTCTTAGGGTTAGTGCCCTTAAAAAAGTAACCAATTTAATCACTCCAACCAATCATAACAAATTTAGCAACACAACGAACCAATCAGAACTCGAAACAACTACAAGAAAACTGACATAAAGCGCGGGAAAACTGAGTGTGAGGCGAGTTCCCGATTGGCTAGCTTTTGCTTCACTTATAATTTCATTAGTGGAGCGTGGTAAAGCAATATCATAGCATATGTGACAAAACGTTTTCCCAAACTAACTGCTTACAGCTTTACTTGGGTTTTATTCCTTTTTGTGTGTTGTTGTTTTCATTAACTTCTCTGCTTGTTTGTTGTTGTTGTTGTTGCATTTGTTTTCGCAGTTATTTATATCTATTGAATTCAAAACTTATATTTATCGCAGAAATATAGATGTGGTGTTTATTTAGTTTGAGGTCTCGAAGTTGTCTCATTTTTTATGCATTTACGTAGTATAGCGTTTTATTCAACATCTAGCGTAACCATAGCAAGGTACCTCCACTCTCCTGTTCTCTTCATGCAAGGCCACAGTCTAAAACAAATTAAACACAAAAGCACTTAAAACAGTGAAGGCGAAACTCCGTTTGTTCTCCGGAAAACTGTAACCAGAACATTTACTGTCTGCTACACAATGTGTGAAACCATTTTTCTACCCAACGTTTGTATTTTCTTTAAATCGTTGCACTTAGTGTTCTCAACATCGCTAATCTTAACACATTTATACTTTTCTTTTGACGCGATATCTCAGTCCTAAGATTTGGAACGATTGTGGTATCTCATGTAGTAAAATAATTACGATTAAAGGTCATATAAGTTAAAAAGAGACTTACAATCTGGTCAATCTGTTTTTGAAGTTTGCTGCTCACATCCAATTGTTTCCTAAACAGAAAACAAATCAAGCTTATTCATCCATAAACTTTCGGATCAGTGGCAGTCAAAGGAGCATAAGACCAATGCAATCGTTTGGTCAGATGAAAGCAGACATTTTTTAAAAAAATCTACTCACTCTCCCATCTCTTCGTGATGATCAAGTGCTTCCTGCACTTTGGAGACCTAAATAAGAAGAAATGAAATGAGATCAAACCATGTCAATCAATCAATCAATCAATCAATCAATCAATCAATCAATCAATCAATCAATCAATCAATCAATCAGTCAATTAATCAAGCAACCTAACAATCATCAATCAATCAGCCATCAAACCAATCAATCAAACGAAGCAAGCAACCTTTCATTCATTCATTCATTCATTCATTCATTCATTCATTCATTCATTCATCCATTCATTTTGTTCGTTTATTCATTCATTCATTCATTCATTCATTCATTCATTCATTTATTCATACATTCATTCAATCAATCAATGAATCAATCAATCAATCAATCAATCAATTAATCAATCAATCAATCAAGCAACCTATCAATCAATAAGACAATCAGCAATTTAATTAATCAATCAATCAATTAATCAATCAATCAGTCAATCAATCAATCAATCAATCAATCAACAAGCCAGTTAATACATCAATAGATAAGCATGGCAGTGAGTGGATAACTTCAATAAAAATCATTTCCGTCTTTACGGTTTAATGTTGCACGGAAATATAAACTTTAGATAAGAGTTCAAGCATCAAAGCCCCACATTCTCCAGCAAAACGCGATCACTTATTAACAGGCGTCTTGCATTTAAACGTGGCTTTGCAATTTTGGAGATGTGGGTCATGTGACTTCTAAGTGCAAGGAAATTATTTCCATTTTAGTTTGTATAAACCCACCTGCTCTTTGCAGCTCTTTTCTTCACTTTTCATTTGTTTCAGTTCACTATACGGAAAAGAGGAAGAAAGGTATTAGCATAACGTTTTAGGTAATGGCTGTCGATAAACTATTACTCAGGCAATCTGAACAAACAGATATAAAACGAGAGAAGAAAAAAAAAAGAGAATCAATAAAGCGATTCCTGAAGTGATAGAAGCTTCTAACAGTATTTACACTATCAACATGAATCCGTTTTCAAGATTTCAACCTCAGGTCATTCCCCTTGCTCCTAACAAGGTTACTATTTCGTCTTTTCCGTTTCGTCTTTTCCACTTGAATTTATTAACATGCCATACTATGGCACGTCAAGTTTTGTATTCACCTATAAGTAGTGCAAATCGAGATATAAAATTAACCAGAGAATATGACTTGTTGTTTAATATATTTACCTCTCTATCTGCTGCCTCGTTTCCAGGACTGCTGTTGATCGAGTAAAAAAGAAAATAAGAAAAAAACAGGAAGAAAAGCTTTAAGGGTGGGAAGTACTGGAATAACGATTTTAGTAATGTAGTGAAGATTCTATGTAGAGGGCGGGGGGGGGGGGGGATAAACTTTGAATTTAACCTGCAAAGGAAGACGTTTTTTCTGGCACAGACAAACACAAGGATCAAGTTTACTTGAAGCAGAGGAAAGCGAACGATTTACGACCGGGTGAAATAATTAAACAAACCTGGAAACTTTCGTTCACTTCATCTAAAGAGGCCTTTCGCTGTTCCCTCTATATCAAAACAAAAAACGATCAATAAACAATGTGCCAATCTGCTTTGGAGTTATTTTGAAATGACTATCACAAAACCAATCACAGAAGAAGTCTTTTTGTATATAACTATTGAAGCATATTGTTTTGAAATACGTGTATATACTCTGTGCAAATGCTATTAGTCTGCTGATTGGCCAGCTCTTCGAGATATGGGATGTATGGGAACACGTTTCCAATTTTTAATGTTTTGGATCAACATAATAACTAATCTTATCAACAACCATTTGGTTTATTCTTAGAAAAACTTCATGAACTAAATTTGTTCGAATAAAAGTTGAATATGAAACATAAACTAAGAAAATACAACAGTACAGTTTAGCGTAAATGACATCATCAGGTACCTCTTGCTTCTTTTCTTTTATTTTTCGGACCAAATTCTCAATATCCCTGCAGATAAACAGAAGTGCATACTTTAAGAAGGTGCTTTTTTGATATTAAGACTGACTATTAAAATAAAAATTTCGCGAGATTTGGAAAATTTGTTCTAGTTTTGCTGCAATCATCCAAAAAAGTACGCTGAGTTAACGTTTAACATAAACGAGAGACCCTGTAGTTCTGGGTAATAATGCCATGTATAAATAAAATATTAAATTACATGGAGTTGTCACAATATTTTCAATTTGTGATTCTAAACATCTAGACGTACGAAAATAATCATAAAAGACGTACATACCTCTTCACTTCATTCTTTTTCTGCAATAAAGAAGGGGTTATTAGCGATGTAGGAAGTTCTGTCACTGATTGCTGTCAGTAACAAAATAATAATAATAATAATAATAATAATAATAATAATAATAATGATAATGATAATAATAATAATAATGATAATAATAATAATAATTACTACTATTATTATTATTATTATTTTTATTCTTCTTATTCTTCTTCTTCTTCTTCTTCTTCTTCTTATTATTATTATTATTACTAATATTATAATTATAATAATGATAATAATTATAATAATAATAATATTGTAAATGGTTTGAACCCACTTTACGACAACTACTGACGAAAGTAAAGGACAAAGACGAACCTAACCGCAGACAGGGAGCAGTTTACAAGATCGAATGCTGCGACTGCCAGGCCACTTTTATTGGTGAGACCGGCAGAAATTTAAACGTACGACTGACTGAACACAAACGAGCAACTAGAAATGGTGATATCAACAATCACATTGCTGAGCACCATTTACAAACGAACCACAGAATCGACTGGGACTCTGCCAAGTGCGTTACCTACTGTACAAATTACTATCAACGACTCACTCTGGAAAGCTGGTTTACTAACTTAGAACAAACGCCACTCAACCGTTGCCTACAACTACCTGCACCATACAAACGACTTATTGACAACAACAACGAAACAAACAAACAATAGACATTTTACTAATAATAGACCCACGGACTTTTTGACCAACAAAAGACGGATCGAAACGCACCAATCACTTTTTACAGTCTTCACAGCCAATAACATCACGGCTTACAGACGAACGACCAATAACATCTGGACTTCGTTGACCAATCAGGTTAACAACCAGAGACGTATATACCACCTACTGACGTTCCACAATTCACTTGACTCTGAAGATGACTTCCGCTCAGGTTGTCGAAACGTCAGTCAAAGTCACCACCAACAGTCCTTCCCAGGACTACACTCACCCGGATGATCATAATTTATGTACTTATGAATAATAATAATAATGATAATATGATGATAATGATGATGATGGTAATGGTGAAGATGATGATGATAGCGATGAAGTTGTGATCATATGATCAGCCCATGAACTTTCCTAGAAAAAAGCACAACGTTTTTCATTGAAAATAATCAACCATGACTGGGAATCTCCCGTTATTTCTCTCCAACTCCTTCTTTACTGGAGAAAGACAATGCAATCGAAAGACATAAGCTTTATAAGTTTATTGTGGTTCTGCAATAAAGTAGGATTTGATGTAATAAGTTCAGACAATTAATTTTCAAAACCTTTATGGTATAACTTTTGAAACACACTTCCACTAGTAATTATAATGATGATGATTCGGTTTGGTCACGTGGTGATGGTGTGTGACAATGACGATGATTAAGATGGCAATGGAATAATTTCAGGATAATCAGTATGATAATGACAATGCAGACGATTAAATCAATGATTTTGTCTGTAATGATGATGAACGAAATGAAAAGATGAATACTTGTACCTTTAAAATTAATCGAGAGTTTGCTTGTTAGAAAGGCAAAGAGGGCCTTCTTTTCTGTTTTTAAAATTTAGGGAAATTACCTCTTCTTGATCAACATTGTCGTCTTCAACTTTCAATTCCTGAAGTGTCCTAGAAAGAAACACAAAGTGATACAATAACACTTTTATATTTTGTAAAGAAAAATAACACACCATAACTGGTCCCTTCCCGTTATCTCTCTCTAAGTTATCAGAAGACATTATTTTAAGTTTTGTTGTATTATTGCTGTGGAAACTTACCCGTGGAAGTCGGTGTTTCTTTCTTGTAATAATTTTAAATGCACCTGTTGACAGATGAAAGATAGAAATATATACAAGTGACCGGAAGGAATAATGTCTTGAGTTCATTCCCAACACTTTGCACAGAAACACCTAAAAATCCCAACGCTAAAATTGAACAGTTCCTAATTCCATCTTTTATCAACCAACATATACAGTGTTTACCCTCAACCTCCCCCCCCCCTACCCCCCTATGCCAACTTTGGCCCTGTTCTCATTCCTAATCTTCTCATTCCTTTTTTGTTTCTCACCCCTTATCTCCCATAACTTCGTCCTCCTTCCCACGTGACTCCCCCTCCGGCTAATACCCCTATCCCCTGTTCGTATCCCTGATTCCCAATCTCTTGTTTCCTTGCATTCCCCCTGAAAACTCGTATTCCTCCTATTTAATGGGCCCCAATTTATGCATCTTTTCCCCTGTAGACACAATACCCCACTGTTCCCCTTGTTCTTCGTTTAAATGTTTTAGCCCCGTTTAAATGTTTTATCCCTGTTCCGGCATCTATTCCCCAGTTCTATGGTTTTGTCTCTCTTATTCTCACTTCTTTCGGTTTTCCCGTAGATCATCGCCTCGCCCCTTCCCCTGTTCCTTACTTTATCCCCCCGTTCTTCCATTTCCCCCTGTTACCACCCTTGTCTCTTAGTGTCCCCCGCTTTCCTTGTTTTCACCGTTCTCTTTTTAGTTTGTTTTTTCGCTCATTTTACATCTTCTATTTTCACCATTCCTCCATTTTACCCAGTTCACACCATTCTACCAGCCCCCATCGTTTGTTTATTTTTTGAGAGAAAAAACAAGATTCTCGTCTGTCTAAATTACAAACCTGAGCCTTCTCTTTTGCGGCCTGAATTTTTTTCTTGGCTGCAGTCAACTGCTTATATTTCATGCTGCAACAAATTTAAAAGAAATAAGGATAATGAATGTAATCTGCCCTTAGACTGAGCAAAAACTCCATAAGAAAATAATTACCTAATTATATTTACTTAGAATCCTTGACTAGAGAAAGATCCGAGCCTTTGAAGATACTTACATTTGAGCATTGCCAGAGATTTTCATAAATCGGCTAATTTTCGTCCACTCCATTTTTTCGATTTCCTTTCTCATATTTGTCCAAATCGGCTCGATCAATCAGTAGGTATAAAATACTCTATACTAATAGGAAAGCCGAGAGTTGTCTTGTGTGGCTCCAAAACACCTCATCACCTGCTCTTAGTATTTTGCAATGTAAACGGTTGGAGGAGGCAATCAGGCGAGTTTCAATTGGCACCTGCTACACTGTTCTAATTTAGAAACCTTTAGCTTAACCTTATGCGGCTCTGAACGACCCTATCGCCTCTTCTAGGAGATCTTAACACTACAAACGCTTAGCGAAGGAAAAGAGACGGTTTGCTGTTGTCTCTTTGTGGTCTGTCCGACGGATATATAAACATCGTGTTGATTGTATTTTAATTAAAATAAATGATTAAAACAACAATCGCTTACTCTGTTTCTCTGGTTACCATTTTCAAGTACTCTTCCTTTGAATTTAGTTTCTCTTTTAATTTCTAAAAAAAAGGAAAAAAGAAGAAAAATGAGCAAACGAATCAATCAACGAATGAATAACAAGGCTATCGGCGAT
This sequence comes from Pavona decussata, assembly GCF_977016875.1. Classification (NCBI taxonomy): domain Eukaryota; kingdom Metazoa; phylum Cnidaria; class Anthozoa; order Scleractinia; family Agariciidae; genus Pavona; species Pavona decussata. The sequence goes on from NW_028145577.1 coordinate 107,479, forward strand.
TTAATGAATAACAAAGCAAGCTTTCGCTTTGCAATAATTATCAATTTCAAATTATTCAGTCTTATTAAATCCCATGAAAATACAGAAATCTACACTTGCAACTCAGTAGTTGTTTCCTAAACTTACAAAGATTCATGAACATGTCCTGTCTGATTAAGGACGGTGCCTACTATTGTTACTGCGCATATGTTCTGCGCATCTCGATATACTCGGGTTTTCTATGGGTGGTGCCTGCTAATACAGGAATATTTTTGCGCGGTTTAAAACAATGCGGAGAAACCTGAACTTAGCAAACGCTTTTGGTATCTCGAAAGAAAATTGGGGGTAACCATGCATTTTTCAGAGATAATTAAGCTTCAATTTAGGAAAAAATCCCATACATTGCTTCATATTTTGGCCCTTTTTAGAGATATTATTGCTTAATTATCTCTGAAAAATGCATGGCTAACCCCAATTTTCTTTTTGGATTCCAATAGGCCTTTCTAAAATCTGCTTTTCCCGCCTAGTCATAAACTACACAAAAATACTTCGATATTAGTAGGCACCGTCCTTAAGTAAGTATTAAGTTTTTATCATTCCAGTATCGTTGGAATCTCTTTTAGCAGATCGCTCTCAAATCTTGTCATGAAATATCCGCCTCTCTTAGAGAGGTTCAGTCTTATATTTTCTGACGAAATTCAATTCTCCTTCAAACATTTCAAATAGAATTTCCCTCAGCATCACAGGCATTGCTCTTTCTAGTTAGATCTCTCTTGAATATCAAAATGTACTTATTTCATTTTGTGGCTGATGACAATTTCAATATCGTCAAAAGCAAGAAAATAAAGTAAGTGCATTTCTTTTTCATTTTAAAGAATTTTTCTTCGAAATGATGAGGAACTTTTGTCCGCATGTGTCATTTTTCCTTTTAATATATCACAGTGTATTCTTTTGAAGAAATTTTCATGGAAGTGGAGAAGAATTTTTGTCTGCATTTGTTATATTTCTATTTAATATATCGTAATGTACTTACCTCATTTTCACGCTCCTGGTGATTCAACTTTTTCTCCATCTCGAAGAAATTATTTCTTCGATCTAAATTAAAAGCAGATTTTATTGCTTTTAGAGTCACCTTATGGACTCTTCCAATTTTTTTTCCCGGTACTTAGCAAACGAAAGCTATTTAAGCCAATTAATATCGGTCGGCCAAATATTGAATCTGTTCTGGAATTTCCCCCAAAATGCCAATACTGGCATGCTTATCTCACTCCCCCCCCCCCCCCCCCACCTCCCCAAGTTTTGTGCACAATTTGTGTTACTATAAATCGATTTTTATTGATTTTGAAAATTAAAACGTCGTACTTATTTGCGCGACAAGCTGCCATCAGTTGTTATGAGAGACATTTGAAAAACATTCTTCTCAGAAATAAGGAATCAAGAATTCACAGACCAACTCAGTGTCGATAACAAAAATTAAGCGAGTCTGTAAAAAAGCATTAGGAAGCTATTTTGTGGCTTTTTATTGATTGATAATTTTTTTTTCACTTAAGTAAGATTTGTCGCTTTTAACTTTATTGAGTTCGAAAACTCCGAGTAGATCTTCTTATATTACCGACTTCGGAAAATTTACTCAAAGTTTTCGAAACAACCAATGAAATGACTTTATATTTATATTTAACTTAAAAGTTTGGGGGTTACCAGAAAGCACCGCTAAAATTTTGTTGACAATGGTACACAATGTTCGCGCGCTAAACCACGCGTACAACTTAGTTGCACGCGTGAAATTACCAAACAAAAATTTGACCAGTTGACCAGTGACCAGTCAGATAGGAGAACATGATCCATTTTACCGAAAATGTTTTCTCCAAATACAAACATCTGGGTACGAGATTAGGGTTTTTATTCACTGCGTTGCTTTCATTCACATTTTCTGAAAACTCCGTGTAAATCTCCATTATGACGTCAATCTAAGTGACCTTTGGAATTCGATGCGCGCGACTCTTCTAAAGTTCCAAGCATTCTTGGAATGACGTAATAAAAGGATTTTTTAACATCTAGCGTAACCATAGCAGGCGTAAAAAATAAACAATTAAATACAACTAAACACTGTTTGCGCCTTTCCATAAATGTGTTCCACTCCATAAAATATATGTCATTTAAAGTTCTTACATCCGTATTTAATATTTAAAACGTATGGAAGTTATATAATGTACTGAATTAAAGTCAAAAACTGACAACTTTTTGCAGTGGTGTGGTTTAACTGTGTTTATCACAAAATAATTCCTGAACACATTGCGTCCCTACTATATTTTAAAATTCTCAGTTAACGCCCTAGGATCAAAGGCTTCGGAAATGTTATGTTCGGCAACTGTAGGTGGGCGAACATTGCAGCGAAAAGTGCATGGCGGATTTTAATTCCGACAGGATCTGAATGAAATTTTGGAACCGAGCGATCAAGGAAAATCGGCAAATCAAGGTGAGATTTGAAAAACCTTTAAGATGTGACTACGTAAGGTGTGCTTACTAACCTGATGGACGCCCTGAGGCCATTTTCTTAGCTTCTTGCTCGTCGCTTTTTTTAAATATCTCGTTGAAAATAACTGATTCGCTTTTACCAACGTGCCCCAAAATCTTCGAGTAAATTGACCTTTATGACGTAGCATAATTATAAATGCGCGCTAAGTCTGTTTGCTAGTGCGAAATAGCTTTTTTTTTTGGTCAGCAGCTTTTTGATTGAAGAAACAGAACATAAGGAGCCTATTTCACTTCGCTAAAAATAACCGTATAATTAATGTTCACATCAACATTCAACATAAGCTCTGGGAAAATTGCATTGCAAACTAAACAAAGTTTGTTTAAGCTCTCTTATATCATACATTTTATCCCTTAATCAGATTGCTGTAGTCAATTATTTTGTGTTCTGTAAGTAATGTTATCACTATTTTAATATGGTTTCATATTGTAATTATTTTCACACGACCCCACAAGCTCTGAGCTTATTTAAATAAAGGATATGTATGTATCAAGTGCAGATTTTAGTGCAGAATGCAGCAATGTTATGGTTTTTCCCGTCATTTCAACTTATTTGTTTCGTAAATAAAGTATTTCAAAATGGTCCGATCAAGTGAGGATTGTTTGGTCATGTGACCAAGAGTTTTCTTTGATTCCAAAGGTAAAAATAAAAACATAGCGCCCACATCTTGCCTTTTTAAGAGAGCACACAAAATGAAGGCGTGTTACGGAGAGTTTCTTTTCTACAAGCGTTTATTACGCCGCCAACGCATGCAGGGTAAAAACGGCGAGAACTAAGACATGACTAGTTCTGGGTGAAATTAAAGAAATTTGTTTTCATTTGACTTCGGATTTGGTCTCTATCATTATTATTTTAATATACATCTCAACCCGACCGTTTTGAAAAGGTGGTCGATGAAAACATGAGCTCTTTTTGACGCACGAGAAGGTGCAGAAAAACGCGGAGGAGAGAAGAAAGGAGGAAAAAAAAGCAAGAGAGAAAAGGAAAGATAAGACTACACAACCTGTTTGTTTTTGTTTCGTTTTTTTTTTGTTTTTGGTTTTTTTTTTTGTTGGCAACCTTGAACAAACTGACCATTTGCGTCGCATTCTTAAAGAATCAAGAATTCAGCGTGCTCATTTTCAATACTTCGTGTAGATGTGTTTTCAGTCTTATAGCTGATGGTGTCTCAAGGATCCCAAAGATGTATCATAAAACGGTTTCATGTATTGCTTAGCAATATGGGTAGTAAAACTTTAACCTGGGATAATAATCACATCACATATCATATAATGGCCTGTAGCCCAGTTGGTTTGGGGAATAAAGAGAATTGCTACTTCCTCCTAGGAACTTTTTCTTCTTGAAATAATGATCAAGTGTCAAGTTCTTCTAAACAAGTCTCTATTTTTGTTGGTTTCATTCCACCATTCCATTCTAACGTTTCCAGCAAAGAACAACGTCGTTTTCAGGACGAGGTTACTCGCACCAGTACCTTATCTGCATTCAAGATGGTGCCTTCCTGAGACCAAAATGTATTTCTTTGGAGGTCACGACATCTTCAATTCAACTTTAAACTGCTTTCTGGGAAAACAGAAAACAGAGGTGAATGCGCGGTTGGAAGACCGCTAACTCTGCAACAGTAGAAAGCAGCCATGCTACCTTTCCAACATAATTATCCTCAGAGATCCTCAGAGCGAAATGGAGCTGGATGGATTATAACAAAACCAAAGGATTTACTAAACCGTACAAACTGACCGATCGGTGATTCGCGAAACGTGGAAAATGGAAAATGGCGTCGCGATTGCAGATGTTGTTGATCCATATAATTATACAAACGAATTAGATGATTTTGAGAAATTGTGTCTTGGAGTGGGATTTAGTACAGTACCTAGGGGCGTTGGAGACATTACTTTGACTTGCTTTTGGGTTGATGACCGTAAAAACGAAGAAACCTTTTCCCAGAAGCTTTCCAATGGTGAGTATTAATATTCTCTCTCTTAATGTTATTAATGTCTAGGCATTTTTGGTGGACCAGTAGCTCTGGCATGCAGTCAGAGCTTTGGGAGAGCCCATGTTGCAATACTAGTGGTTTAGCCCTGTTCCAGATTCTGCTCCACTCATGTGCCGAACCCAATTGATAAATTAAGTGCAGCAAAAGAGGGGCGTCTGAATCAGTTTGGCACTGCGAACATTGTCAATTTTGACAGGGTTTGCTGCATAATGTGACACTGCAGAGGGAGCTGATTTAGATGCTGTTCCTATAGCCTGGCGCATAGCAGTCGTATCCGTTTCCTTTAAGCATGAAAGATGCACCACGGCATTGCCCTCATGCATCAAATGGAAATGACTGCCACGCAGGCTACTGTTCTTATCGTGTAATTAAATGCATAAATTAGATGTAGCTCCTATCAACTCATAATGCATTAATTACTCATTAACAAATATAGAGTGGTGTTTGCTGTTTAAAATGATTTCTAAAAGATTATAAGCTTTCTGTCTGCTAACTTTGATGAAATTTAAATATACACGCCGTGGATTCAATAGCATAAATTAAGAATTAAAATAGTCCTGTTTAAAGGTTGTTGACAAGAATGCTAAATGTTCAAAATCAAAATTTATTTGTAAGTGTTAGAATTAATATTTGTTTAGAAGAGTGCTATATTGTTTTGGATGCAGGTTGTCTGTCGATTAAGTTAATTGTTATCAGCCGGGATCAGCTTAATGGCCAAGATTCAAGTGTCTGGCATTTTTGTATGGATTGTAGCAGACAAGCTATTGAAAGCTCATAATAAAAAAAAATAGTGGAGGAAAAAATTGACAACTTTAATGGCACCTAAACTGTTATCAATGCTACAGGAGAATCTTCATTAATACACGACTTACAACCTCATTAGCATACATTAGCATACACAAACTAATGCACTCTAGATAAATTGAAAGAGCTGGTCAAACTTAGAACCCACTAAAAATTTGAGAAATGAACTTTAACAGTATTAAGATGTTAAAAAGGATATATGGCTTCTGGCAGCTTTAATTCCACCCAGCCATTACATTCTTTTCAAAGTGGATTTATTATAAAATATTTCTCACAGATATTCACCCTGGTTACGTACTTTTTTTGTCATAGGTTATTTTAGTTTATATTGTGTCTATTTATTATAACATACTGTTTCATATATACTAATGAAGTAAAATGTAAACAATGACACCACATGCCTGCCTTTGAAGGGGAACAGAGCAAAGGATCCACAGAAAGTAAATAAATTACTATAAGTTTTGTGTCTATTTCATTTAAGAATTTTAAACAATAAATTATTAAATGTACTGCTTCAGAAAATATGTGAGTTTATGTTTTCTTTTGCTGGTACAGTATGTCCTTGTCACTGAAATATATAAAAAAAAATCAGGTGTCATTTATTCACTAGACTTTAAAAACATAACATCACATTTCTTTCACATATACCACTCATTGAGAATCAAATCCTACCAGTATGTAGGGTGATTGTCAGATTATTGTAGTTTAATGTCCTATCTCCCATGAGTCTCCTGCAGCTCAGTAGTAGAGAATCAAAGCTAGTAATTGACTTCTGTTAGGAGAACTCAGATTTTCTTTTTCTAAGTAAGCCTGTGTCACTGAGTGAAAAAAGTCTTTATCATTTTTTCACTAGGCTTTAAACAAGGTGTAAGCTCATTTTCACCCCTGTGAGGTATGTGGCCTGGAAATAATAGGCCTTATTGATGAAATGCTCACCCTTTTTCTGAGCCATACAAGGCAAAAGATAACAGTCTGAAGCATGAAACATGACTGTAGGGCAGGCGATAAGCTCACTTGTCATGCTTTGTTTGGGTAAGAAAAAAGGGCTTGTGAAGCACAATGTCTCTTATTTGCAGGGCACTTACATCATCAGTTCAGAAATTGAGTAATTTATAATATTTGTTATAATATTATTGGCATAAGGTAGGCCAGACAAACACCTTTAATAAGCTTGGCAGTCATTTTACATTTGAGCACTCATACTGGAACTGGAACTAAAAACAAATTTTACTCTTCAAAAGCTTAAAGACTGTGTAATAACCTTCTCCTTCATTTGTTTATGAGAGCACCCCCCACCCCCCTCCACCTAACCCAGGGTCTAAAACCGGCATGGATATGTGGTCCAAAAATTTCCAGATAGCAGAGTTTCCCTATTTTATGACCAAGCAGATGTCGGTAATTAGTACAACACATGATAAGTAGTGTCTTAAATGATTATCACTACATCTGTGTATATAACATTATGACTTCTGATCCTTTTAAAAGTTTACGCTCTACTTTATTTTTATTTTAATTTTTTCAGGTATTGGGACTTAAGCATTTGATGCTTGACTGGGGCTATATGAAGATGCTCCAACACAGGAAGCCCAGGGATTCATTTAGCAGGTGAAAAACTCTTTTAAGCTTCTCACAAGCTTATATTCAATCTACCAAGCACAGTTGCTGAGAAATACGTATTCTTTTAAAGATCAATTTGTATTCAAGAAGTTCCTCAAGTGTGGTGATGGTGTTTTTGAAATATTTAGGCAGAGCTTTGGTGAGAAAATAAAAAATGAGGGAACTTAAAGCTATGGGAAAAAAGGGAAAAATTTATGCAACAGTTCTCAAGGTGTGAATATGAGGGAACAGAATGTGGGTGAATATCCTCCTTCACCCTTGTTTCATGTATCAAATGGGGTGTATTAAATATGTCAGATTCTGGAGTTTTCCCTAAATTTCATGGTTCATACAGTGTACGTCTCCTCCAGAAGGTCATTGGAAAGTCTGAGAGGGTGGGGGAGAGTTCCTCTAAAAGGCATTTGACATTTACGAAGGCAAGTTGGAGGATTCAGAAGATTCTGCTTTGGGTGGGGGTAGGGAGGGGGGGTGGTCCAAATAAAAAAAACCTTCCATGGGAGAGGTATGGGTGATATTTTTTCTGGAACAATCCATTGGTTGAGAAAGAAAACTTAATTATTTGTAAAATGGCAGACTTCTGTTGCATCACGAATAGTGACATCAGCTTGCTTGTGGTCAATTGTGATTGGCTCATACATGTAACACAACATAGCATTCTTGTTGTAAGATGTTTTATTGGAGTAGTTGGTAACTCTATACAGTAGTTAATTGAAGGACTGGTTATGAAACCTTGGCATGAAAGCAATGGTGCTATCTATTAAGATATAATGAACTACAACTGTACCTTAAAACCATTTTTGACAGCCACATCAGCCAGTACCCATTTATACACCTCGGTGAGAAAGAAAAAATAACACAACATGACAAAATGTTGTGATGAGCCTTGAACCACTGGAGCCCTCTGATGCTCTGATTGAAATTCCAACATACTCACGACTGTAAGCATAACAGCATCTTCATGTAGCACACTCCATAATAGCTCAGTTACATACAGGGGCTTATTGAATTTGAAACCCTGTGAAATTACTAAGGACTTGGCGCCTTCCCTTCCCAAGGCTCTCATGAACTGAAAATATTAAACTAAACCAAAACAAACAAAAAATGAAATCGTTGGAAGATCACTTACGATCGTTCTTCAATTTCTTCATTACACATGCAAGCTATACAGTGAAGAGACCAACAGCAACACATTCCATAGTTCTTCATTCAATGAAACCTTTCAAAAAATGTTCCTATTGTTTGTCTGATAACGCCTTTTAACAATTCTTTTTCTGAGCCAGTAGTTTAAGGTTGTACTGCTCATGAGATTCAGCAACTGTTATGTTCATGGTTTACTTTTACTTAACTTTTGGTTTCAACAAAATATGAAAAGGATGTCCTTTACAACACTTGTTAAAAACTTGCATCTCAAAACAAGAAAAAGATAACTTAAATATCAGGTTCAGAACTCAGTCTCAATTTTTTTTTAATCCTTTAAGTTTTTCTTTGTTTTATTGTTTTTAGCTTTGTGTACATACACTAAGTTGCATGACGTTCAATGGGTTGGACACCCCTTGTCGCTGCAGTACCCTTACAAAGCTCCTGGACCGCTTTGGTAAACTCTTGCATTCTTATGGTATATATCAAGGGATTGATGGTAGAATTGGCATAATTTATCAACTTTAACGTTTCGGTTATTTGAAAATTTGCTGCATTAGACATTTGACTGAACTTGTCATATTCAATTGCCATAGAAATAGATACGGGCAAAATGGTTAGGATAGAGACGACGGTGACCATGCTTAAGGTTACTGACAATTTCCTTTCTGAGGCAACTGCACTAGAATGCTGCGGAGGAGGGTTACTTTTGAATTTTATGATAATAATAACATACGAAACAGTTATGATAAGGACAGTAAGAAAAGTACAACATGCAAATGAATACACAGTTAACACTAAATCAAGCTCTTCAAGAACAGACATCGTGAATGCCAGAAGCAAAGTTATCATCCAGCTGCCAATAATAACCTTGAAGTAAAGCCATTTCTCAATTAAACAGTGCCTAAACGAGAAAAGTGTGGCGTGTAACCGCTCTAAGGAAATTAACGACAGGTAAGGGGAAACACGAGGCTCGAGGTTAAAATGATGGATTCTTGCCATCTCCAAACCATTTCCAAGGTCCAAATCTTGTCCGAATATTTCCACTGGTCCTGACACTGTTCCCACCAGTAAATCAGCCACAGTCAGGTTTATTATCAGATACGTAGTGCCAATTCTACCGTCAATCCCTTGATATATGCCATAAGAATGTAAGAGTTTACGAAAGCGGTCAAGGAGCTTTGTAAGGGTACTGCAGCGACAAGGGCTGTCCAACCCATTGAACGTCATGCAACGTAGTGTATGTACACAAAGCTAAAAACAATAAAACAAAGAAAAACTTTATGGATTAAAAAAAAATTGAGACTGAGTTCAACCTGATATTTAAGTTATCTTTTTCTTGTTTTGAGATGCAAGTTTTTAACAAGTGTTGTAAAGGACATCCTTTTCATATTTTGTTGAAACCAAAAGTTAAGTCAATGTAAACCTTGAACATAACAGTTGCTGAATCTCATGAGCAGTACAACCCTAAACTACTGGCTCAGAAAAAGAATTGTTAAAAGGCGTTATTAGACAAACAATAGGAACAGTTTTTGAAAGATTTCGTTGAATAAAGAACTATTGATTGTGTTGCTGTTGGTTATTCACTGTATAGCTTGCATGTGTAATGAAGAAATTGAAGAACGATCGTAAGTGATCTTCCAACGATTTCATTTTTTGTTTGTTTTGGTTTAGTTTAATATTTTCAGTTCATGAGAGCCTTGGGAAGGGAAGGCGCCAAGTCCTTAGTAATTTCACAGGGTTTAAAATTCAATAAGCCCCTGTGTGCAACTGAGCTATTATGGTGTGTGCTACATGAAGATGCTGTTATGTGCTTACAGTGGTGAGTATGTTGGAATTTCAATCAGAGCATCAGAGGGCTCCAGTGGTTCAAGGCTCATCACAACATTATGTCATGTTGTGTTATTTTTTCTTTATCACCGAAGTGTATAAATGGGTACTGGCTGATATGGCTGTCAGAAATGGTTTTAAGGTACAGTTGTAGTTCATTATATCTTAATAGAGGACAGGGAGAGAGGGAAGAGAAAAAGTCTCCCTGATAGATATCTCTAAGGAGTTACAATAGTTAATAAAAAGCAATGGTTCGAAACCTGACAAACGTCTTTGTCCTATGTTTTAGTTAGCATTTTTAGCCTTGACCGTGCACAAACCACAATAGATTTTAAAAGTGTTGGGGCAACTGAACCATAGAAACGTTCCTGTTAAAATATTCAGCTGTAGTGTGAACATTCAAACAAAGGATCGTGCACGGTCTCGGCCCTTCCAACATAAATCGCAGCACCATTACTTTCATGTCAAGGTTTCATAACCAGTCCTTCAATTAACTACTGTATAGAGTTACCAACTGCTCCAATGAAACATCTTACAACAAGAATGCTATGTTGTGTTACATGTATGAGCCAATCACAATTAACCACAAGCAAGCTGATGTCACTATTCGTGATGCAACAGAAGTCTGCCATTTTACGAATAAAGTTTTCTTTCTCAACCAATGGATTGTTCCAGAAAAAATATCACCCATACCTCTCCCATGGAAGGTTTTTGATTTGGACCACCCCCCCCCCCCCCCCCACCCCCACCCAAAGCAGAATCTTCTGAATCCTCCAACTTGCCTTCGTAAATGTCAAATGCCTTTCAGAGGAACTCTCCCCAACCCTCTCAGACTTTCCAATGACCGTCCGGAGGAAACGTACACTGTAATAATAATTATAATTATATTGAACCATGAAATTTAGGGAAAACTCCAGAATTTCGCATATTTAATACACCACATTTGATACAGAAGACATGAAATAAGGGTGGAGGAGGATTTTCACTCACATTCTGTTCCCTCATATTCACACTTTGAGAACTGTTGCATAAATTATTCCCTTTTTTCCCATATCTTCAAGTTCCTTCATTTTTTATTTTCTCAACAAAGCTCTGCCTTAATATTTCAAAAACACCATCACCACACTTGAGGAACTTCTTGAACATAAATTTATCTTTAAAAGAATACGTATTTCCCAGCAACTGTGCTTGGTAAATTGAATATAGGCTTGTGAGAAGCTTAAAAGAGTTTTTCACCTGCTAAATGAATCCCTGGGCTTCCTGTGTTGGAGCATCTTCATACAGCCCCAGTCAAGCATCAAATGCTTAAGTCCCAATACCTGAAAAAATTAAAATAAAAATAAAGTAGTGCTTAAACTTTTAAAAGGATCAGCAGTCATAATGTTATATACACAGATGCAGTGATAATCATTTAAGACACTACTTATCATGTGTTGTACTAATTACCGACATCTGCTTGGTCATAAAATAAGGAAACTCTGCTATCTGGAAATTTTTGGACCACATATCCATGCCAGTTTTAGACCCTGGGTTAGGTGGAGGGGATGGGGGTTGCACTCATAAACAAATGAAGGAGAAGCTTATTACACAGTCAAGCTTTTGTAGAGTGAAATTTACTTTTAGCTCCAGTACGAGTGCTCAAATTGACAAATCAAATGCGGTGGTTTGGCGTTGTCTGTACTCTTATTGACAACAATATTCGTCATCACAATGGTAAAAATGTTGTGCGCCAAGTGAGTCCACAACAAATTTTGACCACTGTGATGACAAATATTGGCACAGCCGAGTGTGTCCACAACAAATATTGACCACTGTGATGACAAATACCATTGTCGATAAGAGTACAGACAACGCTAAACCACATTCGATTTGTTTTTTAACAACAATATCAACGTCAAAGAAAATTTTTATAATAACTGTCAAAATTTTGGTGCACTGATTGACGCAAGCAACGATGTCTAGACTCTTATCGACAACAGAAAATTAGCCAATCAGATTGCGAGACTAGAAACAATTGTGGTAAAATGTAAAATGACTGCCAAGCTTATTTAAGGTGTTTGTCTAGCTTACCTTATGCCAATAATATTATAACAAATATTATAAATTACTTAATTTCTGAACTGATTATGTAAGTGTCCTAAAAATAAGAGGCATTTTGCTTCACAAGCCCTTTTTTCTTAGCCAAACAGAGCATGACAAGTGAGCTTATCGTCTGTTCCACACTCCCACAGTCATGTTTCATGCTTTACACTGTTATCTTGTGCCTCGTATCGCTCAGAAAAAGGGTGAGCATTGATCAATAACGCCTATTATTTTCAGGCCACATACCTCACAGGGGTGAAAATGAGCTTACACCTTGTTTAAAGCCTAGTGAAAAAATGAAAAAGGCTTTTTTCAGTCAGTGACACAGGCTTACTTAGAAAAAGAAAATCTGAGTTCTCCTAACAGCAGTCAATTACTAGCTTTGATTCTCTACTACTGAGCTGCAGGAGACTCACGGGAGATAGGACATTAAACTAGAATAATCTGACAATCACCCTACATACTGGTAAGATTTGATTCTCAATGAGTGGTATATGTGAAAGAGATGTGATGTCATGTTTTTAAAGTCTAGTGAATAAATGACACCTGATGTATTTTATTAATTTCAGTGACAAGGACATACCAGCAAAAGAAAACATAAATTTACATATTCTCTGAAGCAGTACATTTAATAATTTATTGTTTAAAATTATTAAATGAAATGGGCACAAAACTTATAGTAATTTATTTACTTTCTGTGGATCCTTTGCTCTGTTCCCCTTCAAAGGCAGGCATGTGATGTCATTGTTTACATTTTACTTCATTAGTATATTATATGAAACAGTATGTTATAATAAATGGACACAATAAACTAAAATGACCTGTGACAAATAGTAACCAGGGTGAATATCTGTGAGAAATATTTTATAATAAATCCACTTTGAAAACTTGGCTGGGTGGAATGAGCTGCCAGAAGCCATATATTCTTTTTAACATCTTGATACTTTTAAAGTTCATTTCTCACATTTTTTAGTGGGTTTTAAGTTTGACTAGCTCTTTCAATTTATCTAGAGTGCATTAGTTTGCGTATGCTAATGTATGCTAATGAGGGTGAAAGTCGTGTATCAATGAAGATTCTCCTGATAACGGTTATGCCATTAAAGTTGTCAATTGTTTCCTCCACTATTTTTTTTTTTTATTATTAGCTTTCAATAGCTTGTCTGCTACAATCCATACAAAAGAGCCAGACACTTGAATCTTGGCCATTAAGCTGATCCCGGGTGATAACAATTAATTTAATTGACAGACAACCTGCTTCCAAAACAATATAGCACTCTTCTAAACAAATATTAATTCTAACACTTTCAAAAAAATTTTGATTTTGAACATTTAGCATTCTTGTCAACAACCTTTAAAAAGGCGTTTTAGTTCTTAATTTATGCTATTGAATTCACTACGTGTATATTTTAATTTCATCAAAGGTAGCAGACAGGATGCTTATAATCTTTTAGAAATCATTTTAAACAGCAAACACCACTCTATATTTGTTAATGAGTAATTAATGCATTATTAGTTGATCGGAACTACATGTAATTTATGCATTTAATTACACGATAAGAACAGTAGCCTGTGTAGCAGTCATTTCCGTTTGATGCATAAGCTAGGGCAATGCCGTCGCGCATATTTCGTACTTAAAGGAAATGGAAACGACTGCTATGCGCCATGCTATAGGAACAGCATCTAAATCAGCTCCCTCTGCAGTGTCACATTATGCAGCAGACCCTGTCAAAATTGACAAAGTTTGCAGTGCCAAACTGATTCAGACGCCCCTCTTTTGCTGCACTTAATTTATCAATTGGGTTCGGCACATGAGTGGAGCAGAATCTGGAACAGGGCTGAATCACTAGTATTGCAACATGGGCTCTCCCAAAGCCCTGACTGCATGCCAGAGATACTGGTCCACCAAAAATGCCTAGACATTAATAACATTAAGAGAGAGTTAATTAATACTCACACTTGGAAAGCTTCTGGGAAAAGGTTTCTTCGTTTTTACGGTCATCAACCCAAAAGCAAGTCAAAATAATGTCTCCAACGCCCCAAGGTACTGTACTTAATCCCACTCCAAGAAACACTTTCTCAAAATCATATAATTCGCCTGTATAATTATATGGATCAACAACATCTGCAATCGCGACACCATTTTCCAGATTTTCATATCTTTTTTGAAGATTGGGCCACGTTTCGCGAATCACCGATCGGTCAGTTTGTACAGTTTAGAAAATCCTTTGGTTTTGTTCTCCATTTCGCTCTGGGGATCTCTGAGGATATATTATGTTCGAAAGGTAGCATGGCTGCTTTCTACTGTTGCAGAGCCGGCCAGCGTTTCGCGGTCTTCCAACCGCGCATTCACCTCTGTTTTCTGTTTTCCCAGAAAGCAGTTTAAAGTTGAATTGAAGATGTCGTGACCTCCAAAGAAATACATTTTGGTCTCAGGAAGGCACCATCTTGAATGCAGATAAGGTACTGGTGCGAGTAACCTCGTCCTAAAAACGACGTTGTTCTTTGCTGGAAATGTTAGAATGGAATGGTGGAATGTAAGCAACAAAAATAGAGACTTGTTTAGAAGAACTTGACACTTCATCATTATTTCAAGAAGAAAAAGTTCCTAGGAGGAAAAAGCAATTCTCTTTATTCCCCCAAACCAACTGAGCTACAGGCCATTATATGATCATGATACGTGATGTGATTACTTATAAGTAAAGGTTTGGTTATACATAGACAAGTAAAGATAAACGATAAAAAGGAACAACGTTTCGGGGTCGTCATGACGCCATTATCAAGTTCGAAGTGATAGAAATAATTGAAGTCAATGTCAGAAATTCAAGCTAAAATATTTACGTGACATTGTATATTCAGACATTATGTTAATTTTTTGGTGAACTATTTCTGACATTGACTTCAATTATTTCTATCACTTCGAACTTGATAATGGCGTCATGACGACCCCAAAACGTTGTTCCTTTTTATCGTTTATCTTTACTTGTCGATATGATTACTATCCCAGGTTAAAGTTTTACTACCCATATTGCTAAGCACTGGTTGAAACCGTTTTACTGTGGTACCTTGAGACACCATCGGCTATAAGACTGAAAACACACCTACACGAAGTATTGAAAATGAGCACGCTGAATTCTTGGTTCTTTAAGGATGCGACGCAAATGGTTTTTGTTTAAAGTCGGCAACAACAACAACAACAACAACAAAAAAACGAAACAAAAACAAAAAGGTTGTGTACTCTTATCTTTCCTTTTCTCTCTCGTTTTTTTTTTCTCCTTTCTTCTCTTCATCGCGTTTTTCTGCACCTTCTCGTGCAACAAAAAGAGATGAAGTTTTCATCGACCGCCTTTTCAATACGGTCGGGTTGAGATGTATATTAAAATAATAATGATAGAGTCCAAATCCGCCGTCAAATGAAAACGAATTTCTTTCACCCGGAACTAGTCATGTCTCTGTTCTCGCCGTTTTTACCCCGCATGCGTTGCGTAATAAACGCTTGTAGAAAAGAAACTCTCCGTAACGGGTCTTCATTTTGTGTGCTCTCTTAAAAAGGCAAGATGTGGGCGCTATGCTTTTAAACTCTTGGTCACATGACCAAGCAATCCTCACTTGACCGGACCATTTTGAAATACTTTATTTACAAAACAAATAAGTTGAAATGACGGGAAAAACCATAACATTGCTGCACTCTGCACTAAACTCTGCACTTGATACATACATATCCTTTATTTAAACAGGATAGGGTTTAAAGCTCAGAGCTTGTGGGGTCGTGTGAAAATAATTACAATATGAAACCATATTAAAATAGAGATAACATTACTTACAGAACACAAAATAATTGACGACAGCAATCTGATTAAAACATAAAATGTATGATATAACAGAGCTTAAACAAACTTTGTTTAGTTTGCAATGCAATTTTCCCAGAGCTTATGCTGAATGTTGGCGCGAACATTATGAATCATTTCATATATGAATCATTTCATATAATTTACATCATTAATTATACAGTTATTTTTAGCGAAGAGAAATAGGCTTCTTATGTTCTGTTTCTTCAATCAAATTGCTGCTGACCAAAAAGAACGCTATTTCGCACTAGCAAACAGACTTAGCGCGCATTTATAATTATGCTACGTCATAAAGGTCAATTAACTCGAAGATTTTGGGACACGTTGGTAAAAGTGAATCAGTTATTTTCAACGAGATATTTAAAAGAAGCGATAAGTGAGAAGCTAAGAAAATGGCCTCAGGCCGTCCATCAGGTTAGTAAGCACACCTTACATAGTCACATCTTAAAGGTTTTTCAATTCTCACCTTGATTTGCCGATTTTTCTTGATCGCTCGGTTCCAAAATTTCATTCGGATCCTGTCGGAATAAAAATCCGCCATGCACTTTTCGCTGCAATGTTCGCCCACCTACAGTTGCCGAACATAACATTTCCGAAGCCTTTGATCCTAGGGCGTTAACTGAGAATTTTAAAATATAGTAGGGACGCAATGTGTTCAGGAATTATTTTGTGATAAACACAGTAAAACCACACCACTGCAAAAATTTGTCAGTTTTTGACTTTAATTCAATACATTATATAACTTCCACACTTTTTAAATAAATACGGATGTAAGAACTTTAAATGACATATATTTTATGGAGTGGAACACATTTATGGAAAGGTGCAAACAGTGTTTAGTTGTATTTAATTGTTTATTTTTTACGCCTGCTATGGTTACGCTAGATGTTAAAAAATCCTTTTATTACGTCATTCCAAGAATGCTTGGAGCTTTAGAAGAGTCGCGCGCATCGAATTCCAAATGTCATTTAGATTGACGTCATAACAGAGATTTACTCGGAGTTTTCAGAAAATGTTGATGAAAGTAACGGAGTGAATGAAAACAGTAATCTCGTACCCAGATGTTTGTCTTCAGAGAAAACATTTGGTAAAATCGATCATGTTCTCCAATCTGACTGGTCAATGAAAATGGCTGAGTGTAAGTCGCGTCTTGTCGCGTCAGTTATTTTCTCGCCACTTTCCAAATCTTTCAGCTTTGCACGCGCGGAGATGCAAGCCTTACAAAGAATCTATCTTGGCACTTCAGTCCTTCTGTGGAAGTGGTTTTTGTATCGATTTAACTTTAATGTTTCATTAAACTGCAACAGATTCTTATAAACTAACATATTTTTTACAGTGTTCTCTTAAATTGTTGTGAAATTTTTGTTTGGTAATCTGACGCGTGCAACTAAGTTGTACGCGTGGTTTAGCGCGCGAACATTGTGTACCATTGTCAACAAAAAGTTAGCGGTGCTTTCTGGTAACCCCCAAACTTTTAAGTTAAATAATAAATATAAAGTCATTTCAATGGTTATTTCGAAAACTTTGAGTAAATCTTCCTAAGTCGGTAATATGAGAAGATCTACTCGGAGTTTTCGAACTCAACAAAGTTAAAAGCGCCAAATCTTACTTAGGAGAAAAAAAATTATCAATCAATAAAAAGCCACAAAATAGCTTCTTAATGCTTTTCATTTTTACAGACTCGCTTACTTTTCCAATTCCCGTTGACAATTCAGCTTGTCATCGACACTGAGTTGGTCCGTGAGTTCTTGATTCCTTGTTTCTGAGAAGAATGTTTTTCAAATGTCTCTCATAACAACTGATGGCAGCTTGTCGAGCAAAAAAGTACGACGTTTTACTTAATCTTGATAATTTGTCAACATTTTAGTTTTCAAAATTAATAAAAATCGATTTATAGTGACACAAATTGTGCACAAAACTTGTGGAGATGGGGGGGAGGGGGGGGGGGGGAAAGTGAGAAAAGCATGCCAGTATTGGCATTTTGGGGGAAATTCCAGAAAAGATGTAATATCTGGCCGACCGATATTAACTGGCTTAAATAGCTTTGGTTTGCTAAGTATCAGGAAAAAAAATTGGAAGAGTCCATTTGGTGACTCTTAAAGCAATAAAATCTGCTTTTATTTTAGATCGAAGAAATAATTTCTTCGAGATGGAGAAAAAGTTGAATCACCAGGAGCGTGAAAATGAGGTAAGTACATTACGATATATTAAATGGAAAAATAAGAAATGCAGACAAAAATTCTTTTCCACTTCCATGAAACTTTCTTTGAAACGAAGAAGAATTTAAATTGTCATCAGCAATTGAAATAAAGTAATACACTGTGATGTATTAAAAGGAAAAATGAGAGATGCGGACAAAAGTTCTTCATCAATTCGAAGAAAAATTCCTCAAAGTGAAAAAAAAAATGCACTTACCTTATTTTCTTGCTTTTTGGCGATTTTTAAATTGTCATCAGTTACAAAATGAAATAAGTATATTTTGATATTCAAGAGAGATCTAACTAGTAAGAGCAATGCCTGTGATCCTGAGGGAAATTCTATTTGAAATGTTTGAAGGAGAATTGAATTTTTATAAGAAAATATGACTGAACCGCTCTAAGAGAGGCGGATATTTCACGACAAAATTTGAGAGCGATCTGCTAAAAGAGATTCTAACGATACTGAAATGATAAAAACTTAATATCAAGACATGCTCATGATTCTTTGTAAAATTTAGGAGACTAACTACTGAGTTGCAAGTCCAGATTTCCATATTTTCATGGGATTTATTAAAAAAATATTTCGAAACAGATAATTATTACAGCGGAAGCTAACATAGAACACGCAGACAAAAAGTATCCTTTGTTATTCATGAAATCGCCGATAGAATTGTTATTCATTCATTCATTCATTCATTCAGTCAGTCAGTCAGTCAGTCATTTATTCGTTCGTTCGTTCGTTCATTCATTCTTTTTTCTTCTTTCTTCCTTTTTGTTTTAGAGGTTAAAAGAGAAACTAAAGTCTAGAGAAGATTACTTGAAAGTGGTAACCAGTGCAACGGAGTAAGCGGTTGTTGTTTTAAACAGTTATTTTAATTAAAATATTTTACAATTGGATTTTTATACATATCCATCGGACAGACCACATACAGCCAACGGAAATAAAGCCTCTTTTCTTTCACTAAGCGTCTGTATTGTTAAAATCTCTTCAAAGAGGCGATAGCAGAAATAAAATTATTTTCTTCCTACGAGTTCTTCCTAACTAGAAGAACAGAATAGGAAAGTAAGTGCCATTAAATTTCCTTATTACTTTTAAATTCGTTGCAGTATGCAGTTCAAGCGGTTGACTGCAGCCAAGAAAAAGATTCAGGTTGCAAAAGAGAAGGCCCAGGTTTGTAATTTAGAGAAATAAGTAGCTTGATTTTTCCTCTTAAAAAAATATACAAACAATGGGGGCTGGTAGAATAGTTTGAACTGGGTAAAATGGGGAAAATGATGAAATTAGGAGTTGGCAAATGGGTGAAAAAGCAAACTGGAGAGGGAACGTTAAAAACAAGAAAAGTAGGGGTAATTAAGGGACAAAGGTGGGTACAGGGAGGAGAGGAAGAACGGAGGGATAAACAAAGGAACAGGGAAAGGGGGTACGATGATCTATGTGTTATTGTTTCTACGTACTGTCACATGCTGTCAAATACCTTTCCATCGGTGCCTTTAGTTCCTATGGTAGGAACTGAAAGGGCAAATGGAAAGGTAAATGGGAGATTGGCGAAATTATAAAATTCATGAGTTCGAACAATAACATCAACTTTAATAGCATCTTCGATAATACGTCAGCGAAGACTGGAAACCAGGCTTAGTGATTAATCTGCGCCACGACAAAGTGGAATCTGTCCTTAAAAAGGTGGTCTTAAACTCTTTTTTCTTGGTGTAAACGCTTTGTTTAAAACCACACCTGTTGCTTTGCCGCAAAGGGAAACAGGAGATGAATCATGACTTTACAACTAAGATATTCTCTCACTGTCCAATCTAAAATCACCAGCCTAGTGATTTTAGGTGTATAGAATCGAAGAGGCAGAAGAGTCTTGACCGTTCGGTGACTTTTTTGCCGTCGCGCAGAATCGAAACCTGGACGAAGACATGAACTTAAATTAAATAAGTATCATATGTGGCCTAATTGGCCACGAAATTTTCAAGGTAAACAATCCTAGATTGCATAGTGTCCACAGTCGGGTACCGTTAATGCTGAGATGGGCTCTCAGTGTCCGCGTGAGGCATGGGTTATTCCTTGACGTCACCAAAAAAGATCTGACTCAGCAGATCGTTACTGATGCGTATTATTGCCTACGGAACATGAAAATGTATGCATTGCAAAAGTTCAAACAATAATTCATTCGTATGGACGGACCTGTCCTTAGATTCACAGTGTCCTCTTAGCTTTTTTAAAGAAACAACCGGCTTCGACACCACCCTCCCACAGTAAGATTGAACTGTCCCCACACTATCCTGTAAAAGTTCTGAATTGTCACTGTGGATAGTGTTGGGAACAGGGGGATAAAACATTTAAACGAATAATAAGGGCAACAGTGGGATATTATGTTCACAGGGAAAAAAGGTACATAGGGTAGGGCCTATTAAATAGAGAGAATAGTAAGTGACGGGAGTCATGTGAGCAGGAGGACGAGATTATGGGACAGAAACAAAGAAGGGAATCAGGAGATCTAGATTAGAAATCATATGAAAAGAACAAATGGAAATTACGGTTGAGAACAAAAAGAAAATAGACAATGAGACAAGGGTTCTTTGATACCGAAGTATAAACGGACTCAGGAGACTAGGAATAAGAACAGGGTTAAAATTGGCGTAGAGGAGGGGGGTATTGGGGTGGGATGGTAAACACTGTATGTGAGTTGATGAAGGATAAAATTAGCAAGGAAAGGAAATGTGAACCTTTCCGGAATGTACTCCCAACATTTTTAGTTCAGGGCTCTTGTTTATCACTGCATCTATCTATCATCTGTCAACAGGGTGATTTAAAAATGCTAAGAGAAAGAAACATCGACTTCCACGGGTGAGTATTCACTGAAACAATATAACAAAACAAAATAAATGCGACCTGATAACTTAGAGAGAGATAACAGGAGGAAATTAGCTATGGTGTGTTACTTTTATTTGAAAAAAAAAATGTAAAGTGTTATTTTATTACTTTGTGTTTCTTTCTAGGACACTTCAGGAGCTGAAAGGCGAAGGAAACAATATTGATCAAGAAGAGGTAATTTTCCTAAATGTTAACAACAGAACTGAAGCCCCTCTTTTGCCTTTCTAACGAGCAAACTCTCGATTAATTTAAAACGATACAAAAGTATTCCTCTCTTTATCACGACCATCACCATTACAGACAAAGTCAACAATGTCATCGTCGTCATCGTCATATTAATCATGATTACCAAATTTATACCAAAAAGGTTTTGAAATTGTTTTGAAAATGTAAATATATGAAACATATATTTGAACTGCGGATGAAAGATCAAACAAAAAAAAGATCCTCTCAGTTAGTAAGGAACTTAAGCAGTTGCGGAAAGAAAGCATGAAAAAAAAAAAATCAGTCTTTAACGGGATTCGAGCCCATGCACTACACCGGCATTGCAGAGACCATGGGTTTGAATCCCGTTAAAGCATGAATTTTTTTCAGGCTCTTTTTTCGCAACTGCTTAAGTTGCATAGTAACTGGGAGGACCTTTCTTCTATAAGAACTTGCTCCATCACTGATAAGTCCTAGTTAGGTCAGAATGACAATGAACTAAATAAAGCATATATAGCTTTTTATGTCATTGTCTTCCTGCAATAAAGAAGGAGTTTGAGAAAGATAACGGGAAGACATCAGTTATGGTTGTATATTTTTCAATGAAAATGTAAAAGTGCAATTGTATCGCATTGAGCATCTTTAAAGGAAAGCTCAAGGGCTGATCACTTGATCACAAAGTCATCGCTGTCATGTCATCATCATCATGATCATCATCATCATCATCATCATCAACATCATCATGATCATCATCATCATCATCATCATCAACATCATCATCATCTTCATCATCATCATCATCACCATTATCCTCATCTTCATCATCATTATCATATTATTATGTCATATAAAAAAAAATAGTAACAACTTTCATTTACCCTCGGCAGTTTTTATGGCACAAGTGCTAGTGGGGCCCGAGCATTGAATTTCACAAAGAAATAATTTAAATTGAAAATAATATGGTTAATACTAATAACCTCTTCTTTATTTCAGAAAGAGAATGAAGTAAAAAGGTATGCACCTTTATTTTTTCCTGTTAGCTCTGATGTTTAGATTATATTAAGTATAGCAACACTGAAAAAGAACTTCATATTAAACTCAACTCTATGTTAATTATTTTATTTTATGGCATTATAATTCAGAACCATAAGCTCTCTCGTTACTTGTTTATTTCTTTGTGTTACACGTTCACTCAGTGTACCTTTCAGAATGATCGCAGCAAAAATAGAACGAATTTTCCAAACCTCTCGAAATGTTTATTTTTACATGTCAGTTTAATATTTTTTTTAAAAAAGCACCTTCTTAAAGTATGCACTTCTGTTTATCCGCAGGGATATTGAGAATTTGGTCCGAAAAATAGAAGAAAAGAAGCAAGAGGTACCTGATGATGTCATTTACGCTAAACTGTGCTGTTATATTTTCTTAGTT